>NW_027250258.1:0-31465 GCF_030848795.1 Temnothorax nylanderi | reverse complement strand
TTATATATAAGTTCATATAATTTATATATAAAGTATATATATAAGAATTAAGCATTTATCCATGTAGATTATATATAATTATATATAACCATATATAAACTTAAATTCGATTATCCGATATAGGTGGCATCCGATAGGATTTATTTCTCGTATTTAAAATTGACAAACAATGGTATAAGAATGGTATCAAGAGACACGGCAGTATCTACGCCAAGCAGCGCCAAGTTATATGTAAATCATTTCACTTTTGATTCTAGCTTTTGAAAAATATACACTAAATTATCAATGCTTTATTCCTTAATCGGAAGTAACAGAATTCTTTTTAATATATAAAAATATTATTATGTTAGATATAATCACATATGATTATATATAAAATCGACATTAGATATAATTAGATTAAAAATGAGCTGATAAAATTGTATATAATTGTATATATAATTACATATAACCACATACAATTATATATAACCATATATGGTTATATAATTATATGTGGTTATATTAATTATATACAATTATATACAATTTTATCAGCTCATTTTTATATCTAATTATATCTAATGTCGATTTTATATAATTATATGTGATTATATCTAATCATTTTTTCTCGGGAACCTTCTTTTAATAATACTCTATATAAAATACATGTACATCTTATACACTTTTTAAGCAGAAATCGGTAATCCCTTTACCGATTATCGCCAATTCAATACCAACCTCTTCTTAAATGTACTTTATCGATTAAAAAAAAATTCAACCCGATATCTCAATATTGCGGAAATTAGAGCAACACGGACATTTCTAAAAAATTTCAAAAATTTTTTTAAAAAGAACCCCTTTACCGATCATCGCCAAATTCCATACCAATTTCCTTGAATGAATACTCCATCGATTAAAAAAAAAAACAGCCCGATATCTCAATATTTGCGGAAGTTAAGGCAACCACAAACATCAAATCCGCACATACACACACACACATACGGACATTTTTTAATGCGATTTTTGACGTTTTAAAACACTCTGAACATATTAGCATCAAAAACTCAAAAAACAATCTTTTCTTTGGTTTCTTCTACCCCTATTTCATATATACTCTTTTAAATTTGGTTGACTAGACCCAACTTTATACGCAATCAAAGGTTCATATACGAAATTTACGAAAACAAAGCTTCCTCTATGAGGAAGTAGTAATAGGGGTTTTCATTTAAAAATTTGACTTAGGCCCTATTGGGCTCAATACAGGCCCTGGATCCAAAATCCAATAAGATCGTCTATTGGCCCCCTTCACTTTCAACTTTTATCTGAACACACTTTTCCAATAACCAAGCCGTCAATGACCACTTAACGAAGATTAACACAATAACATTTAAACGACACCCAACGATAAAAGGATCATGGCGACACTGATTAAATCGACATAGAACATTAAAGGTTAACACCCTGTTAACACTAAACAACATCCAACGATGAGGATCAATCTCCAACCTACACTAAACATTGAGGCTTAATCCCCAAACCTACACTTATCATTGAGAATAAACTCCCAATATACCACTCATCATTGAGGATTAAACCCACAACTTACCTAAACCTTAATGGTCAACACTCAATCTACACCAAATTTAAGGTGTGACACTTAACTTTGATGACAAACACTAAACTTACGCTCAAATTGAGTGTTAACTCTCAAATTTAAGCGTAAGTTTAGTGTTAACACTCAAATTTGGGTGTTAACCATCAAAGTTGAGTGTACTTTTTCATAAGGGTATGTTCAAGAACAACACGGTAAAAGATTAGAATTAATTCTAGATTGTAAGACTCGCTGGAATAGCCTGCTAAACATGTTAGACGCTTTTATAATATTAGATTATGTATAAGTAAAGCTTGATCGATTTAGAATCGGTAATCCGATTCACAGAAGAAGAATGGTTCATTATAAATGACTTGAAGATCTCTCTGGAACCAATAAAATTAGGAGTCGAGGTATGTGCAGAAGAGATGCAACTCTTATTACAGCAGAAACAACATTGCGTTTTATACTAGAAAAACTAGATAAACAGTCACTCCTCTGAGCACTAACTTAGCCGTGGATTGGGCAACGCCGTACTGACGTAACTGGTATATTGTTATATTTGCAAATCCGAATAAATTTGAAAATGATTTAAAAAATCCGGAGATAGTACGTTTCTAATGCCTAAAAAAAATAACGATACGCAAAGAAATAAAAAACCTATTACAAAGAGTTTTAAATAATCAACACGGAGAAAATATTCTAAGTACGTCCGGATACTGATTTTATATTTTAATCATTCCGACGAAGACTAAGATGACCTGCCCTCCTATTCTGTCTTTAGAGAAAGAGTTAGAGATGAAATTGCAGAATGAATACTTCGAAGTAACGAATCGAAGGGTCTTCTAAAAATATAAAAAACATATTAAAGAAAGAATGAGCGCTTTTGAAAACGAGGGTACTAAAGACAAATATCTTCGTATTGCATATGAATATCTATCTTAACAATTCCACCGACAAGCGTAGAAGCAGAGCGAGCATTTTCGGCTGCAGGATATTATGTAGTGATCTGAGAACCAGCTTGGGGGATGAACCATTAATAGTCTTTGCTTTTTAAGATATTATTTCCAAAATTCTACATCATAAAAAAATTACAAGTTCAATAATTTGATTAATTAAAAATTATTTCTTATTTTAATGTAACTTTAATTTCTTAAATTATAATAATTTTCTATTTTTTATTTATATTGAACATTTAATAATACTAACTTACTATGTGGGAATAGCATACATCGGACCAGAATAGATATTGGCGAGGTACAGATCCCGTACCGAAAAAAGATTTCACATTTCGGTACTGGTCTAGTACAAGACCAGTATTAAAACAATAACGTTTTGGTATTAGCCCATTATCTGAATCAGTATTGAATAATGGTACCAAAACGGTGTAATGCGGTGAATTAAGGTACCATGCCCCTATACTGGAATTGGCAAAAAGAGAGCATTGAATGCCAGTACTGAGACGGTATAATGTCGGTAAATTTACGGTACTGTGTCTGTACAAAAATTAGCAAAAGAGAGAGTGTCGAATGCCAGTACTGAGACGGTGTAATGTCGGTTTAAGGTACCATGCCCGTACTGGAATTGGCAAAAAGAGAGCATTGAATGCCAGTACTGAGACGGTATAATGCCGATAAATTTACAATACTGTGTCTGTACAAAAATTAGCAAAAGGAGAGAGTCGAATGCCAGTACTGAGACGGTATAATGCCGGTAAATTTACGGTACTGTGTCTGTACAAAAATTGGCAAAAGGAGAGTGTCGAATGCCAGTATCGAGACGGTGAATCTGATAAAGGCTGCGTTTCAATATTCACTGCCAGTACTGAAAATCTATAGTTTATGTCAGTACACTATAGATTTTCAGTACTGGCAGTGAATATCAGAACGCAACCAAAGTTAAGGTACCCGCGCCTGTACTGGAATGGCAAAAGGAGAGCGTCGAATGCCAGTACCGAGATGGTATAACGCCGATAAGTTTAAGGTATCTTGCCCGTACTTGAATTGACAAAAGAACAACGTCTTCTTAATTAAACATCATAAAAGGCGCTGTAATCTTCCATAAAAGATTTCCTTCTAATGAACTTTAGGCAAGATTAGATGAAGATAATTATCGACCAACGCATCTCTTTTGTGTAGGTAAAAAACTTCTATCTATTTTATGCGAAGCATTAAAAACAATACCATTTTGCTTTTATTAAACAGAGGGATAGAGAAAGGAAAGAGAGAGTAAAATATAACTACAATGAGGAAATATCTAATGTTTATTAAAAAATATATAAAAATATATGGTTTTAAATCTATGACACATTTTCAGAATTTTTCCGATATTTAGTAATTTTATAATTATACCTATCTTTATTTTTTGTTTTCTAGAAATAGAAAATGCCGAAAGGAAGTACTTTTATACTAAAAAATATCGAGATTTAAGGAATCATTTACATATATCATCATCGTCATCACCAGATGACAATGAAATAATTATACAAATATAAATAGAATATGTGACAATCAAGAAAAATTAATTATCTGACAATGTTTGGGTGGCCGAAAATGAAGTTGAGTTTGCGTCCGGATCTCAATTTCAAGTTATTAACAATAGGCTAATGCGACATGAAGAGCAACCTTCACAGATTTTGCCTTCTCCTTTGGTGCTACCTTACGGTAGTAGAAATATCAAGTAATATATTGCACATATTTCCAATTCTAATTTTTTGTCCATATTTAATAATTAAAATTATTTTTTTATACTGTTTGATTTCTAACAACGCCAACGTTTAATGATTAAATTGTATAAAATTTTGGACTTTTAAAAAAAGTATTTGGGGTATTAAAATTATTTCTAAAACATATTTAAACACATATATATATAATTGTGCAATATAGTAATTTTTGTTAATATTAAATATTTTATAATTAAATAAATAAATCTTTACTTTAACATCTCTAGCTCTGATAGTGAAATTACATCATCTTCATCAAGTGAAGAAATATGCTGCGACGAGGAAGTCGAAGAACAATTTGAAGTATTAAATCCAAACATTTCTTTTAAACAAAAAATACACAATTGGTCTATTAAAATATTGCATGTCTCAATAACAGAATCTTATCTGAGTTGTTATGTATTTTGAAAACTGAACATAATGAATTTCCAAAAACAGCTACAACATTTCTACAAACTAAAAATTCAAAAAATGTTGTTGAATTATGTTAGGTGCTAATGGATCTTTTGGTACTTATATTTATTTTGGTTAAAAAAAGCTCTTAAATTGATGATAAATCCTGAAGTATATGTAAAAGATGTAATTGAAATTTTGATTAATATCGACGGTGTACAAATTTATAAAAATTCAAAACAACAATTTGGCCTATATTGGTCATGTTACATGATGAAAAAATGTATTGTCAAACCGCAGGTTGTTGCTATATATCACGGTGAATCTAAACCAAAATCGCCAACAGAATTTTTGAATAAATTTATAGAAAAACTATCAGGTTTAATAATAATAAAATAAAATGGCAGATAAATATATAATATTAAAGTGTTAGGTTTTGTATGTGATACACGGGCTAGAGCATTTATTAAATGTGTCAAATCTCACATAGCATTTTATGCTTGCGAACGTTGTACTGTTAAAAGGCAAACGGTTGGTAAAAATAAATGCATATATGCGAGAACCACTTGGGAAGCACGCAGTAAACAATCATTTGAAGAGCGTAGGCAGCCTCAGCATCATCTTGATAATGAGATCTCTCCTTTATTAAAAATTCCAGGATTTGATCCAATAAAATCGGTGTGTTCTTGATTCAATGCATCTTTATTTCTTGGTATTACAAAGCTTTGTTTAAACCATATTCTATTCGGTGGCCCTAAGACTACTGGTATTGGGCCACGAAATCGTTTGTTATTAGGCAATTTACTCCGCGGTTTATCTGGTCAAATTCCTGCAGAATTCCAAAGAAAGTTTTTGATATCGTTGATTTAAAAAATTGGGAAAGCGACGCAATTTTGTTTCTTTCTTTTATACAGCGGTATATTAGTACTTCGTCATGTCCTTTCCAACTGATAAATATAAGCACTTTTGTCTTCTGTACGTAGGGTCGACTATTATGTAGTAATGATTTGGCAGTATTAAACGCAGAAAATGCAACAAAAATTATTAATATTATTTTTTCGTTTATTGCCAAAATTTTATGGTTCTTATATACAAAGTATTAATTTTCATAATTTAATTATATAGCAGATGATGTAACTCATACGAATATCCCGTATGAGTATCCCGTTCAGCATTTCCATTCGAAAATTTTTTAATGACTCTAAAAAATTAGTTCGTACACCAAATAATCCTTTAAGTCAAGTTGCAAATCGTCTGAGAGAAATAATTTGAATACCGACATAAAGACTGATCGAATTGTATCGGATTATGTTCTGGAAAAATCAATTGATTTAGGCAATCATATGACGAAAAAGATATTTAACAGTATAACATGGAAAGATATAATTATTACAATACTTCTCCTAATAATGTCGTGCAACTTAAAAATAGCGAAATTATACAAATTGATAAAATTTATTCATTACCAGATAATGTTTTAAATCAAGAAAAGATAGTATTAAAAGGATCATTATATAATAATACAAGAGATGTTTTTACTTATCCTTATAAATCATCTCATGTGGGTTTATGGCAAGTTAGTTTAAGCAATACCGTTGCGCCTTTCAAGTTAGAGAAATTAAACACAATGTATACTTTTAAACATTGAGAATGTTACGTATTGCACACAATTATTACATACTTGAGTTTTCTTAAATAAAACATAAATGCGCAAAAATAATGTAATGTTATTCAATTAAACATTTTTAAGTATTTTTATATAATACATATAGTTGTATATACATAAATACATAAATAGAATAAATATAATAAATATATACATATACCTAATTTTTCATTACTAAATAAATATTTTCCGTATACATTTCGCTACTGTGTAATTGTATCTATGCTATTGATTTTTTTGATATGCATTTGTTCACGCGCGTTGGTTGCTACGCGTCAAAGCGTTATACTTCAATATTTATTGTATGCTATATATAGCAACTCATTAAAACGGATATTCAAGCATTAAGAAAAGAAATAGATAAACGTATTTGTGACGATTTCGACGATTGTATGCTTGGAGTAATAAATTTACATCAACAATGGATAATATTTCATATATGTAAGTGCACGTATTTTTCCAATTAATTGATAATATATTTTAATTTTTTAAATTATTGCTTTAAAAATGTTTTTTTAACAGTAAAAAAGAGTATTTGTAACTATTATTTATGTAATTTATATAGAACTGAATTAAGTGATAACGTTACGCACGTAATTGCATGGTTTACTAATATTCGGCGTTCAAGACAAGAAGCTATGCATAAATCTTGTACCAAAAAGCTGGCTATTAAGGGGACTTTCTACTTCTATTTTGGTGAAAAATTCGATTTTCTAAAAACATTATTTTCGTGAACTATATATATGTAGAATTAGTGTACAAACACTTTTCGTTTTTCGATCTGGTTGACACGATTTTGGAGAAACTATTTAAACCGATTGGGCTGAAATTTACAGGGATTGTTCAGCACATATGTAGTTTCAGCCCGTACTAGAATCATAATTTTTTAATTATTTTTAACCCTTTTTTTAAACAATTTTAGTTGCAAAAAAAGGGTCGAGATATTCAAAAGTCCGCCATTTTGTTTCTTTTTACCCAAAATGTTTAATTCTAGTACCGGCTATAGCCACTTACTTATATTTTAATATCCCGTTTGAATTTTTTGTTTCAGACGTTTCTAACTCGAGATATCATGTCAACCAGATTTCTATGGGGTACCCTTACAGTTGCCATTTTGTCGCCATAAATAAGAAAAACAAAAAAAATGTACTTTAATATATGTGAGAAAATATATAAAAGTTTCGAGATATTTCAATACATTTCACTATAAAAAAAAAAATTCTTGAAAATATGTGCAATAGAAGTAGAAAGCCCCCTTAAAACCTAAACGCACATGGCTTTGTAAATATCCGCCAAAATCCGAGTATGCTAAAGTACAAGAGTGGAGTAAAGAATATAAATCTCCAGAATTAACATGGAAGAATTATCCCGTTAAATTATTAAAAGATGCTAGTAAGTACAAGTTCTAAAAAGTAAAATATATTTCTTCATTACAATAATTGATTTTTACTTTTAAAAATTTATTATATTTCAAAGTTTTTTCTTTTCATATTGATCAAATTTATATTAAAAAACTAATGTTTTTCCAGCAATGATAAAAACATATAATAATAATTATTATTAAATAACAAATAAATAATTAATAATAACAACAACAACAATAACAATAACAATAATAATAATAATAATTGTAAATATTTATACAATATTTATTAAATGCATTGAATTTTACCTACATTATAGATAATTTCGATCATGGACAACGTCGTATGGCACGTATTTTAGAAGGCACTGTTTTACTTTCAAGTGAAGTGTCTGATATAGATGCTGAAGAATCGTCAGATACAGAAGACGAGTCAGATGTATCAAATAAAAATAGTGATTTGGATTTTCAAACATTCTCAAATCAAAAATTGTTAAAAAGAAATAAGATTATTATGGAAATAGAAGGTGTTTATTGTTTATTCATAATTTCTAAATTTACAGTTAATATTTTTATTTCGTAGATAATGATTGTCAAAGCAGTTCAATAGAAGCAGCTGGTACTTTCTTGGCTAAAAAAAAGTAACAAGCGTAAAGCGACTCTCTCTCTATCTGACGAAACCGAAAACTCAAATCCGTTAAAAACAACAAAATTACACAATAATTGTGCGGGAAATAATGGTATAATATTTTTTAATACTTAAAATTAAGTTTTATATATAGTCATCTGTATATATAGTCATCTGTATATATAGTTTTCAAAAAAATTGTTACAGTAATATAATTCAGATTTTTTCATGATCAAATAAGTATTTATTCTTTAAAAAATCATGAAAAAATCTGAATTATATTACTGTAACAATTTTTTTGAAAATTGTAAAGGAAATAAGAAAAGGAATAATCTGTATTCCTATTTCAGAATTTGTTCAAGTCGTTGCTAATGCTAATGCTTGCTATGAGCAAGTAAAAGTACTCATGCAAAAAAAGATAGAAAATATGAAAAGAAGTATTTTATATGATATACGAAAAGGATTTGAAGAATTACAAAACAATTTATTATTAAACGTATCGCACAAAGATGAAATAAATCCAGTTTCTGCTCTAAAAGAGATTATTGGCATTAAATTACCAACATCTATATTAGATGATTTTAAAACTTTAGATACTTCAATAGACGATGACGAAAGAAAAAATGCCTTGGTAATTAATTATTTCAGATTACTTTAATATTTTATTTATTAAATAAAATATTGAGAATAGGTTCATATTTTTACAGCGTACATTATTTGAGAAATATGTTGATGTAGCTTCAACACACAAGAAGGCTATACATAATGCTTTGTCAGCTGTAATGACTAAAGATGTTCAATATTGTTTACTGCTTTTGGCCGACAAAAAAATGAAAATAAAAATTAAACTTTAGTAAAACAAAAATTTATAGCTTACTTATAGGTACGTTATTTTAGTTTCTATTAAATTAATATTAACTTCAAATTTGATTTTATATATATATAAAATCAAATTTGAAGTTAACATTAATTTCGTTAATAAATATTAATATAATTTTTTATCAAATAATAATTATTAAATCCATATTTAAATAAGTGTTAATGTATATATGTACACACACATTAACACTTATTTAAATATGGATTTAATAATTATTATTTGATAAAAAATTTATATTAATATATTTATTGTATAATTAATATTTGATAATTTAGGTTCCTATTAATTGATATATTTTATAATGTATAAATTAAAATTATTTGGTAGATATCCTCATCAGAGAGTAAGTTTGGGACTAAGGAAGAAAAAGAAATTAATATTCTTCCATGAGCCGTTGGTTTTCGGGAGCAGTAGATCGATGCGGAAGTCGCAAAGAAAGAGAGAGAACAGTGACAAAACAAACACTGTTAAAAGTAGTGTGTGAATATCACACACTTTATCGCGTGTGATATGTGTCCGCCGTTTTAAGATGTCTGTAAATGTGTTACTTTTTCACGCACGAATAGATGTTTGATTATATTAGCGTGTGTGACTTGTCAAACAGCTGGAGATGTGTAACTTAATTATATGTGTGATTTTTAATGAGCCTATAAATGTGTGAAAAAGGGTCGCAGCCACTTTTATACACATGCATATGTGTAATTCGGTTATTTTTTATTTAATTTAAATAAAAATATTTAATTCTATAAATAAATATGTGTATTATATTAAGTAAATAAGCTATTGGCAACAATCTAAATAATGATTTTTTTGAATCTAAATATTTTTTTCTCAATGTAGGTATTCAAAAAAAGATTAATTATTCAAAAAAAATATTAATTAAAACATTAATTAAAAGATTAATTAAAAGATTATTAAAAGATTAATTAAAAGATTAATTAAAATATTAATATTATCCCATATTATTACAATTAATATTTAAAATTGATACCAATCTTCGATATTGTTGCAGTATGAGAATCAGTACTGATTTATGGTACTGTTATAGTATAGGGAATCAGTATTGATTTTTGGTACCGTTGTAGTACTGGGAATCAGTACTGATTTTTGGTACTTTTGTAGTACTGGATATTGGTATACAGATATACAATACTGTTACTGTTACTGTAATGGGAATTGGTTTTAATTTTTGGTACAGTTACGGTACTGAGAATCAGTACTGATTTAATACTGTTACAATATATAGTAGAAATTAGTACTGCAGCAATACCGGAATCCTGTACCGCAGTAGTACTGTAATTTGAGTCTTGGCCCAATTCTATCATCCCAGTATATTAACAGTATCGCACCTGTACTGGCATCTAGTACAGTGCCAATACTCAGTATTAGAAATCGGTACTGGGCCATTATCTCGCCAGTAGCTATTTCCCACAAATATAAAAAAGTATAAAAGTTTTATTATTTTTATATGATTCCATGTTTTCACATATATAAAAAAATATCAGTTTCATATTACTATTATTATATTATTATTGTATCATATTTTATATCTTATATACTAAATATTTTGCAAATAATTAATATTGTTATTTTCCATACTTTCAATCAACTTTATTATACGCGCTATTGATTTCGCTTTATTGATTTCAAGATTCAATGAAAATATTACCATGTGTCGCAATAACGGATTTTTTCAATACAGGTTCGTTTGATAGACATTTAATAACTACTTACCACGACGGTCGGATGTAACGGAAGGCTGTACTACTGGAAGGCAGTCCGATGTCGAATACTCAGAAAGGAGAAATAGTTTCGTCGTCTCTCCTCCCTCTCTTTCTCCCGCTCTCTTTCTCGTTCTCTGCTCAACTCCAAGTCTCGCTAGTAGACTTCCTTCTGTAACACGAAATAAATGCGTGAGTCTGGAACGACGGAATGATTGATTAATCTACGCAAAGAAAGCGCGACATGGAATTTCGATCAAGGGAAAGTACATGCGTTATTTCGCCGTTACCACGAATGGTGTATCGCGCATTTACTCGCGACGAATTCGGCGAAATCGACAGAATTCCGTGGTACGTCATTGAATCGAGGCTTATATACCTCAAGCCGTCTCCGACCATCGCCTTTCCGAGAAGTTTCTTCCACACAAAATCGTGATATCGCGACGGACCAGTCCATCGCGGGAGATAACCGACGCCGCCGACGCGAACTGAAATCGTTTGAAAAAAAGAAGATGGCGTCTAACGTTCGCAATGACGCGTCACGCCATCGCGTGATCTTCGATAAAATGTCCCGCGAAAACTCGATCGATTCGAATCAAATACGGGAGCGACGAGCTTCTATTACAGCACTTTTTTTCAATATTTTCATTAATTTTTATTTGATCTAAATATTGGCAATTAATAGAGATCTAGAGTCATTGATATATCAATAAAATAATCGATTGGAAACGTACACAATTGGAAAACCGTATGTACAATCTATTTTGTTTTATTATAGTACAATTATGTTTTATTTTAACTATATGTTTAGTTTTGTATGAAAAATTAATATTGTTTTCAGTTAATTATCTACAGATTAAATATTTTTTTTGTTTATGCCGATACGTTTTATCTATTTCTTTATATCACATTATTCGCATTGAAAAATGTTATTACCTGAATTAATATCGCTTCTTCGGTGTAAAAGGTTATTGGTGTTCTGCTTGCCACGTTGACTTCACACTTCGAACTTTACTCCGACTTTACTAAAGACTAATGGGAGAAGACTTGCTGTTTTATAGGCTGCGACCACACCCATTTCCGTCGAGAAATAGAAAGTCAGTTAAAGCTTTCTTCAGACAAATATTTTTATTACCAGCATTTTTAGAACCTTGTTATTACATAACCAATTTTACACGGGATGACGCGTGGCTCAGTGCCTACGCGAATGATTAGAAACACCACACGGAGAGAAATTGTTAGCAAATTTTACTTAAGTTCGCTAAGCAAATTTTGCCAGAATTTGAGTTAAGTAAAATGTAACTGACAAGTGAAGCAAAATTTACCAAATATATTAAGTAAAAATCGCCGGACTACTGTTGAGTAAAATTTACCTAGCAAGTTAAGCTAATCTTCACGCGACCGCGCGATGTTAGCGCCATAACATTAGGCGCGATCCGCGCGACCGCCGCCCGCGCGCTGCGAAACGCTACCCTCTTTTGTCGGCGTGATACGTGGTCCCATAATGGCTGCCGTCTCTGGTGTTGTCAGTGAGTGTATGTTCTGTGGTGCGGATGCCCGTCGCGAGTAAGTGCGACCGCGCGTTGTTTCGGAAAGCTGTGTCCGTTGGTGGGTGGCGAGTCGCGAGCCCACGAGAGCTTGCGCGCGCGTTGCGAGAGAGCAGATCGCGGTGGTGAGGCTATACGTTTGTAAATCCTACTTATACAGTTGAGTAGAATTTACCTAACTACTGCAGCTAAACTAATCAAGTAAAAATTATCAATTCGTTCGGTAATTTTTACCTAACCCTATTGGTAAATACAGCTTAGCCAGTCCAGCACAACGTTCTTAGTAAATTTTACTTAGCAACTATGTAACGTTTACTAACGATTTCTCTCCGTGCAAGGTCCGTTGTTCGAATCCAACCTTCGTCCCATATATGCTTCCCATATCTGTTCCGAAATCGGAAGTATAACGATAAAATCTTGTGATTCGTGTGAAGTAGCGAAGGCACAATAAGGCCTAGTGGCCCAAACGTATTCTCTATCCGTCCGACAAGTGGTTCATTGGTGCTAGAAAAAACTTAAAAATCTTAATTATTCATTGTTATGTAGATTCGCATGAATCAAACTTATTGTTTGCTAAACGCGACATACGCGCACACACACACACACACACACCACACACACACACACACACACACATCCGCGATTGTTTATTATTATTTTACAATTGTAGACTTTCACAACACATAATTATGCAAAGCAGTTGAAAATTATTAAATATAAATGTTATTTAATAAATTCAATAATATAATTAGACTCGTGAAAGTGTCAAAGATTTAACGGCGAATGCGAGTCGGGCGCATTTCCACTCAAGGTCTGCAGCAGTCAAAGAAGTACAAAAATTGAAAAGTCGCAGTAGTTTTGACTATACTTAATAAATGCTGAAGATGGTTCAAAAGAAGAGCCAAAACGTTCGTCACATTTAAATACACATTTTAGTTTTATTTGCACACCACGTTCCGCGCCTGACTCGCATTCGCCGTTAAATCTTTAATAAATTCCTTAGCAATAAAACTGCTAGTTTTTATAATTATTCTGTTACTTAATGCAGGTCAAAATATTCCTACTGGCAATAGTCTCCGCTCTCGTCTCTGAGAAGGTCTTCCGCAATCGCTTTCGTGAATGTATATGTATTCGACCATCGTGAAATGATTCTAGTCAAACGATAGTTTATCTTTCATTATTAATATATTTAATTATTTTATTACATTGAACATCAAAGAATTACCTAGATATTTTTTTCGTCAATTATGTTTTCGTGTAAGTAACGTATGAACACGATAAGGTCTTTGTGATTAATGGGATACAAGTAGAATCGCTCTTCAATATGTTCCACATGACAGTTCGTATAAGCTGTTGCCACATAAATAAGTGACTGCGATCGATCGTTAAGCGTAATTTATGTTTATTTCTTAAAATTAGTGAAAATTGCAGATTACAAATAATTTTTGCCAATTATTATTAGTAGAACACATATTAGACACATATTCTGACTAGAATAATGTAATATTTGAAGAAGTTACAAAGCAACCGAGCCTAGCATTTGCCGCGAAGGAAAACGACGGTATACCGCCGCGCGTGTGTCGAAGCTACTTAGGACACTGGTGGAACATCGGATTCGCCTTTGTTCGCCGAGACGAGTCCTACGTTTTTATCCCCAACGTTAAATCCTTGTATCGCGTACCGCATGTACTGCAAGTTAAGTAGACGTAGGTACATTTGTGTGCTATTCGCTTTTATTGCGATTCTGCGAAACTGTATTCCCGAATATATATATATGCAGTCTGTCTATCTATATTTGCCAGAGAATCTGTGAAGGAGAGCTCAAAGATACGCTGTATATTATTCATCGAGGGCATTGAAAGCAGCATATTCTTTGAATATGAAAAACTCAGCTGTATCACACTTCTTTCAACGTCGGAAATTACTGTGTACTGCACGAGATAGAAACGTTTTCGTTACAAAAGTCGCGCTACTATTCGAGCGGAAACCTTTTCAAGAGTCAACTCGACACCTAATACGCGCCTATGAAATTATGAATCGCACGATTAAAATGCAAAGAATGCCGATCACCTTCGTTTGCTTCTACCTCAGATACAATTTTCTCACGTCGCTGTAGTGATTCCGATGAGAAATCCGGTTTAACCCCGGCTTCGAACTTCCGCCGATCGGTATCGAGACGCGAGCGAAAAAGCTAACTCGCCCTTGACCTCAGTTGTCAAAACTCGTCGAATCGCACGAGGAAGACACCGGTCAACCCATCCCTAGTCCTCCTCCCCCCCTTACACTAAAGGAGAACGATGAGCTGAAGTCTTTTCGAACCGGGTCAGGGATCTCTTCTAGCACGGCTTACTTTTTCTAAAACTGGCTGCTCGTTCCCGATCTAGAACGCGAGCTCGTGTCAAAGGTAAAGGCGAATTTACCGTTGGCCGTTCACTTTTGACGGTCGTGCCGAATTCATCGTGCGCAGAGTGAAAGAAGCTCGCGTGAACAATGCGCCTGCAAAAATCACGATCATCCAGGCTGAATGATGAAAAGAAGTAGGCAATCTCTACTTTCGCCCAAATTGAATGATCATGCGAGATGAATCATGAAACGTGAAAAATTATAATAAACTTATAGTAAATTTTAATTATTTTCGTAAATTTATAGACAAAAATGTTTGTTTTTGCCTTTGCCGTCTTTTGGATTGTCTGGATCGTATTTACAATTATATGTACAATATGTACATAACTTTTACATGTTCATTTTATATGTATGTTTCATATGTTTTAGTTTCCTTTATATTGAACACCTTTAAGAAACTTCTTTCTAATGTTGTATATCTTGCCAAATATATAACTTAAAGTAACTTTTAGACAGATTTAGTTGTCGTCAACTGTTTGCTAAAAGTTGTTAACAAATAAATAAAGAATTTAGACCGTCATGCTATACAATCAAATTAGAATAAAACGTCATTTACGTCAGAGTCATTTACATCAGAGATGTGTATATATATACACATGTTTTTCAATCTTAATAAAATCTCTTCTCTCTCAATTCGCAATAAATTCTTTACTGTTATTTAGATAATCAACTTAATATCAAAGTTAAATCAAATCGATTTAATTAGGGGGGGGGGGGAGAAAGGAGATTTTACTACATTGTTGGAAAATTTTTATAGTTTTGTTAAAAAAGGTCTTTGTTAAAATTTTTGTGTAAAATAATCAACACATACATGTGTAGATTTAACATATGCCTGCTATGTATTGAACTTAACAAATTTAAAATGTAAAATTATTAAAATAATTATTAAAACAATTTTAACTTTAACTAGATTTTTATTAAATAGATTTTTTATTAATTATAAGTATTATTTATAATATATTAGACCTTAGCAGATTTATTTTTATTTAAAAGTTTATTATTTTTAATCGCTTATACAATTATCCGCTCTGGATTACGGCATCGTAATTAATAAGTGCAATGTCAACTTTTTCTCATTATTATCAGAACAATGTTATTTTTAGCATTTTAAACGCTGTCTTCCAAAAAATGTGAAGTATCAAGATTAAAGCTGAATAAGATGTATATTATCATACGCAAACGTATTTCTAATACACATTATAAACTTCAAAAAATATATTTCTATTACATAAGTGTAACTATCATTATGCTTACATTAAATAAATTAATACCAAAATAAAAATTTAATACAGAAATAATATTTTGTGATAGTAACAAAAAATCGTGATAATATGTAGTTATATTTGTACGCAAATTTCTGCGAATTAGTAAAAAGAAATAATAAACATATTTTTCAGTTTCATCTACCGCTAATGAACCGCTCGTCGGATGGAATAACAACTTTTTAGGGGAAATAAGAATGACAGTGTCTATATCAAATGGTTTTCAAAGATTTATGCTATGCAATCCTTTTACATCACTGTAAATTTTGTTTCCGGTGAGCTCACCGGAAATCTTTAATTGCGAGCGCATAAGATGTCTTTCAATTCAGGTAATTATCACAGATATAATCGCCATGACGCAACATCTCTTTTTTACGAGCAAAATTATTATTCCAATGAATTATTCAGATATATTCTTAATACATATTAATACGTTCTCATCTGCTCCACGCGTATTTGACAGCGATAAAAATAATTATTCTTGAATTATGATTGCCATGAAATTATTATTAGATATGCAAAACTATTTCAATATGGCATCCCAGGTAGCACATACACGTGTCAGAAATGTTTTATAAGAGTTTTACCAAAACGTTTTATAATCGATTTCTAGAAACGTTTCTCATGAGTAAAAATGTCCATTCGAAAAACGTTTGATGGATCGTTTCTTTTCCGATAAAATAACGTTTAAAAACCTATTGTAGAAACGTTTTTTTAATGATAAAGAAATTTTTTAATTTCTACTTTTCACGTCTTTTGAACGTGTTTATGACGTCTTTGAGACATGCGTGAAAATGTTCTAGAAGCTTTATGGATATATCATCTATAGCGTCTATTCTTTTTCGAAGAAATTCCTGAACTGGTGCACATTCGTGCAATAAGTTAGAGTGAAACAAAATATACTTGTCTCACTCTAACTTAGGTATATTACAGTTATTACACTACTGATGTGCACCAGGAAGTTCTTCAAAACAGAACAAACATATATATGTACTTTCAATGGCTACGTTCAGCAGAACGTTTATTTTGCAATTGTTGGAAGTTTTCTAAGCTCAGATTTGTCCGATGACAAATATATAGATTAAGACCGATAAGACAAAATTAATTTAAGTAAATAAGTGGATATATGTGCATGGATAAAATGATTTTATGTTGCGCATACAAGGCGATGGAGCTATTCCTGTGACAACGTTGAAGCGATGTGAAATTGTCTAAATAAGTAGGATCAGCAATTATTTAAAACATGAAGAAATTGGCTGGTAAAATTATTTTGTTAAGGGTCGACAGGAGTCATTTATTACTAGAATCGTAAAATCCGTATTACGGCCAAAATAATAAGAAAATCGCACTTTAACTATGATATTCGTAATCAGCAGCATCGCCTTTAAGCTGCTACAGAGCGACTTTTTGGAAAAATGGTTTGTTGTGTGGCGTTTCATATAAACGCGCCACTGCGCTGCATGCCAGCCTCGGACATGCATTTGCGAGGAGCTTCTGATTGGCTCATGCGAATAGGTCTTACGAAAGGAGACCACGTGACTGCGCGGGCGCTTGCGTGCGCCCACCTTCATGCCAGGAGGGCACTCCTGGTTCAGCCTTGTACGAGTTAGCACGCGGTCATACTTGAGAGAATAAACACTTTTATTATATTGTACCCAGTGTGTTTTACTACTACGCCCACGCTGCTCAGTGTCCTACCCCAAGGACACAACAAACTGGCGACGAGGATGGGATGCAGCGCAGTGGCGCGTTTATATGAAACGCCACACAACAGACCATTTTTCCAAAAAGTCGCTCTGTAGCAGCTTAAAGGCGATGCTGCTGATTACGAATATCATAGAATTGTCGGAGAAGGGGACACAACAATTACAAGGCGAGGGGAAAACTACCTTGGCCATCAGCACGAGGAAGACATCGGCATCTACAGATAAGTTTAAAAAGCGCGGGAACGCGAATGCGAAAAATAGTGTTGCGAAAAATGGCGCGCGCGGGAAATCGGTTACGTGTTATCGTTGCGGTGGCAGCCATTATGCGTCAGCATGCACGCTCGATAGAAGTATAAAGTGTCTTTCGTGTGGAAAGGCGGGACATTTAAAAAAAGTGTGCAAATCGTCTCGTGAAAACAATACTAAGAATATTGAGGTGCTCGCGATCGAACAATCGCGTTTCAGAAAAAAATTCTTTGCCACATTGAACGTTAATAATAAAGACGTGCGCTTCGAGGTCGATAGTGGATCGGCCGTCACTTTAATGTCGTTAACCGACGCAAAAAGGTTATTCAAAGGCGAACGCGTATTTACAACCGATTTGAACCTCATGTCCTACACACGCACGCCTATTCCATTACGCGGTTACATAGAAGTTCGAGTCAAGAACGGTAATCGTATTCGAAAATTACATTTATATATTGTAGAAATAGAAAAAGAACCACTATTAGGTCGCGAGTGGATATCACAACTTAATCAAATCGAGGAGTTGAAAAATATTACGGACCGACTTCAGTCGATTAAACAAGTTACCGTAAATGACAAAACGCAACTACAAACGCTGTTAAACGAATTTAATAGCATTACAAGTCCGTCCATTGCGAAAATTACAGATATACAAGCGAGATTAAATGTTAAGCGAAATACAAATCCGGTATTCCATAAGCCGCGGCCCGTGCCTTTTCGTTTACGCAACCAGATTGAAGAAGAGCTAGAGACACTTACACAAAACGGGATTCTCGAGAAAGTGGACTTCTCCGAATGGGCCACGCCCATCGTTCCCGTTATTAAAAAGAATGGAGCGATTCGCGTTTGCGGGGACTACAGTGTCACGCTTAACCCCAATTTAAATATAGATTCGCACCCTTTACCAACACCAGACGAGCTTCTCACGCAGATGGCGGGGGGAAAAGTCTTTTCCAAAATCGACCTTTTACAGGCCTACTTGCAACTCGAGATTAGACAGCAGGATCGCGAACTGCTTACTTTGAATACACATAAGGGTCTTTACAGACCAACGCGTTTGATGTACGGAGTCGCGTCCGCTCCAGCCATATGGCAACGCATCATTGAAAATATCCTTAAAGATATCCCGGGAGTCGTCGTATTTTTAGACGATATTAGAGTCTCAGGCAAAGACGTACAAGACCATTTAAGTAAATTACGCCAGGTTTTTACGCGATTACAGAAATACAACATACGAATTAATGTAAAGAAAAGCGAATTTCTTACGGATCAAATCCAGTATTGCGGCTACGTAATAGACAAAAACGGTATCAATAAAGCTCCGGATAAAATAGATGCAATTTACAACATGCCCCAACCTACAAATCTAACCGAACTTAGAAGCTTCTTGGGCATGATACGTTACTATGATAGGTTCGTTCCAAATCTAAGTGCCATTTTGCAACCGCTGAACAATCTTTTACAAAAGAACGTTAAATTCTATTGGTCGGAAAACTGTGAGAAAAGTTTCCAGGCAGCAAAACGAGCATTTACAAGCCCGAAATGCTTAGCTCATTTTGATCCCAGACTGCCTATAACCTTAGCCACTGACGCGAGTCCTTACGGAATAGGAGCAGTGCTCTCTCATATTTATCCAGACGGTTCGGAAAGAGCCATTCAATACGCGTCTCAAACGCTTTCGAAAACACAACGTTCATATTCTCAAATCGATAAAGAAGCGTTGGCAATAATCTTCGGTGTTAGGAAGTTCCATCAGTACATACAGGGTACAGAATTTACTCTTATCACGGACCATCGTCCGCTCACACAGATCTTTTCGCCGACAAAAGGTTTGCCAATTTACACTGCTATGCGTATGCAGCACTACGCGTTAATATTACAAGGATTTCGTTATAAAATTAAATATAGAAAATCGGAATTACACTCAAATGCAGACTGCTTATCGAGACTTCCGATACCGCGAAATACAGACGAAATAGAATGTGAAGCTGTGGACGAGTTCCGAGAAGCTACTTTCGATACGCTGCCTATTACAGCGGCACAAGTTGCTGCAGCTACAAGAGAGGATAAAGAATTATCTAACTTGCTAAAATCCTTAATAACAGGCTCTAATTCTAACGCGAATTCTAAAAGCAATAAATATTACACGGTTCCTTACGAGGAATTTTCCTTATTGCACGGAGTTATTTTTCGAGGGCACAGAGTCGTCATTCCGGTCGGGTTACAGAAAAAAATACTTCACGAGTTACATCTAGGTCATTTTGGCACAGTCAAAATGAAGCATCTCGCGAGAGGGTACGTCTGGTGGAACAAGATTGACAATGACATAGAGAAATTAACGCAGAATTGTCATGAATGTAATTCGCACAGGAACAATCCACCTAAAGTTTCAAATCACGTGTGGGAACCAGCTCAATTACCCTTTGAAAGGGTACACGTCGATTTTGCAGGTCCATTTTTAGGACACAATTTTTTCATTCTGGTTGATTCATACACAAAATGGCCGGAAATTCATATTGTCAAGGACATTACAGCGAAAACTACCATTAATGTATGCAGACAAATATTTTACACGTACGGGTTACCGAAATACATTGTATCTGATAACGGCACTGCGTTTACGTCGAAAGAATTTAGAAACTTTTTAGATTCACACGGTATTATTTCAAAATACACCGCACCGCATCATCCTGCGACAAATGGACAAGCCGAGCGCTATGTCCAGATTCTTAAAAATTCTTTGAAAAAGATGCAATCTACACATGCGAATGCGTATATCAATTTACAAAAATTACTCTTTCAGTACCGGAATACTCCTCACACAGCAACGGGAATAGCCCCAGCAGAGTTATTATTTTCAAGGAAAATACGTACTAAATTTGATTTGCTACGTCCGTCAAGTACAAAACGCACGATTCAGTATGAACGTCCTTTTAAATTCACGGTGGGAAAGAGAGTCAGTTGTCGCAATTACACTGATAAAATTAAATGGCTGTTCGGTACGATAATTGAACAGTTAGGCGACTTACATTTTAAAATACGTTTAGACGACGGTCGTGTCTGGAAAAGGCACATCAACCAAATGCGTCCGATAGGCGACGACACGCCAAGGAGTAGTGATAAAGATTTCTGTGATTCTTACGATACTAATCCGCCGAATAATTGTGATAACGCGAACAATAATACTAGTAGTACAAATAATAATATAAGCAGAAATGCGAGCGAAGGGACAATTGTAAATGCGAGTCCGTCCCAAGCGTCTACTTCTACTAATAGTTCTAGTCAAACGTTAGTCAATGCAAGCGGCAACACTACTCCTACATCGCCAGGTCCTTCCTACTCTACTCTCACAGCTCCTGAAAACGATTCCTCAATTTTCTCTACGCCTCAAGGATCCTGGTGTGCTTCTACTCCTAAACTGTCTTCACCCACCAGCCTTTCTGGAACCTCAGAAGCGAAAGAGACAACACCCTCGAAAAAGGGAGTGTCACGTCCGCAACGACAAATTCGCGCTCCAAAGTACTTACAAGATTATGAGACTAGTAAGCCTCGAATTTCTAAGTGAGGGGAGTGTTGTGTGGCGTTTCATATAAACGCGCCACTGCGCTGCATGCCAGCCTCGGACATGCATTTGCGAGGAGCTTCTGATTGGCTCATGCGAATAGGTCTTACGAAAGGAGACCACGTGACTGCGCGGGCGCTTGCGTGCGCCCACCTTCATGCCAGGAGGGCACTCCTGGTTCAGCCTTGTACGAGTTAGCACGCGGTCATACTTGAGAGAATAAACACTTTTATTATATTGTACCCAGTGTGTTTTACTACTACGCCCACGCTGCTCAGTGTCCTACCCCAAGGACACAACATGGTCAAAATAAAATTTTCGAGTTTTTATATAAAAACTCAAAAAAATTTTTTTATATAACCGCGCGGTTATCTCGTAACGCTATTCGGAGAATATAATGCTCAATTAATGCCAGACTTTTGAAATCTTAGTATTCATTTCAAAAGACTTCTATCGTAAATTATATAACTGCATTTCTTTGAAACTTTCATATTCTTATTATTTTATTATTTTCAATGAAATATTAGCCATATACGACCGTGTTTCATAAACATAAACATAAACATAAATTTTTATATATTCAAGATTTTCATATTTTTAAATCTTTTGATATCTAAAAAACATTTATCCTATTTTGTAATCTTACTTTTATCTTGCAACTTTTGAACTTTTATTTATTTATTTTTTTTTTATTTTTTTAAATCATTACTGTAAGCTCTTTTCGTGCCAGTTTAATCGACGATCACCGATTGCCATCAGTCTGCTGCGATTTAATGCTGCGCTTGGTGTGTGTGTTGTTTGAATCGGCCGCGACGACGAATGAAGCGAGAGCGTATCGTTAAGCCCCTTGCACAATAGGCGATAGCGATAGTGATAGCGACAGCGACAAGGTTGCCGACAAAGCTATACCTTTGTCGGCAACTTTGTCGCTGTCGTTATCGCTATCGCTATCGCCTATTGTGCAAGGGGCTTTAAGGCTGCGTTCGAAAACGTCACCCGGGTACACACGGGTATACTCCCTTCTCCTTCTAACTCGCTGAGATAGAAAGAGAAGGGAGTATACTCGTGTGCACTCGGGTGACGTTTCCGAACGCAGCCTAACTCAAGCGTCTCTAATCCGCGCAGAATTTTACGGCCGTTACGTAACCGGTATTTTTGCGCCGTAGACCTTGGTACTAAAACCTCTTCGGCTATTTTAGGATCAAAAGGCGGTATGAGCAAGGGACCTCCTGCGCGTAGATAACGAGTTCCGCACGTGAGATAGACGAACGGGATGAGGGCTGATAAATGTCGTAAGTTTTCCTAAAAGCGAAAACACTCATTCCTTCGGTACTTTTTTTCTCGTAATAACTTTATATACCTATATATACACGAGCGTGCCCAAGCATTCTTGATTTTTTGCAGTTTTTCCAACTTAATGAGCTTTTTCTATTTCGTAAAATCTTAAATTACGACGAATGATTTAAATGATTTTACGAAGAATGATCGGAAGGCAAATGAAGGAAAAGAAAATAAAGGACTAATATGCAGATAAAAGAAAATTTTTTAGTATGTCTTTTATCTCAGCATAATACATAACGATTACTTACATATAATATTGAAATATCGATAAATATTGACAATTAAATAACTCTTCGTATCTTTCGATATTTATGTTATGTATAAAAGTTTTATACAATTGCGCCTAATTATGACTAATAGTAGTAGACTATATTTAATAACTTTTTTATTAAAGTAATTTACTGCTTTGTTTTTTTTTTTAAACGTAACATTTAATTATTACTCTTACATAATATTGAAATATGGATATAAATATTCCCAATTAAAAATAAGTCTTTATTTCAATTTATTCATTTCGATGCAGATTTCAAGAAGTTTTGCGCAATTGTCTTAATTATTTCTGATAACGCTGAATTTCCTGATACTTGATTTTACTTCTTACGATTCTTCAATGTTTGAACGATATAGCACGTACGTAACGAAAGAAATGCGTCATCTGTATGTATGCAAGGAGACATTGTGTGCTCGGCTACCACGAGCGAGTGTCGAGCCCAGGCATCGGTAAATTGTTAGATTGAACGAACTTACCTGTGAAGTTCGATCCTAATTATGCCCTATGTCTCGTCCGGATGGAATAATTATGTAGTCGTGCTCCTGCATGCGCCTAGACAACAGCGTTTAAAGCATTGCCCTAAAATGCAAAAAGCAAGCGCGCGCCTGCGCCTCTCCAGCGCCCTACGCGCGGCCCGCGCCTCTGGGCGCCGCGCGCGCCCGTTCTTCATAAGTTCAAAGAAGACAAATCGCGAAATATCAGGGAGGGAAAAAACACTGAAAGGGTGGGCGTCCATCCGGACGAGACATAGGGCATAATTAGGATCGAACTTCACAGGTAAGTTCGTTCAATCTAACAATTATGCCCAATTGTCTCGTCCGGATGGAATAATTATGTAGTTGTTCAAAGAGTCGCGATTTGTTAGCCAAATATTGAAACATAACAAGAATATTATTCACATTCTAATGTTGATGACGTAAGATGGGCAACGCCTAAATATATAAAAAATAATTAGTAAGCCTGTTACATTAGGATGCCGTAACCCAGCGAGAAATGACGTGTCTATAGACGTCGGTTAGATGTCGAAACGACATCAGCATTCTGGCTGGGAAGTAACAATTGTGTGTTTTTTTTTTTTTTAATTAAGTTATGCGCGAGAGGATATAGAATAAACCATTGTGATAGAACGACCGCGGTACTGAAGTCCTCTGGGTTAATGGTAGGCCTATTGTGAAGGATTGCGAAAAAGTGATGGGATTCACTGGTCCAACCTGCCGCGTACCTAATTCGGTCGAGCGAAAATCCCCCTTCTAGCAATTTTTATGTTGACGCGTGACGCGTATTGTGAGCTGAGAAGATAGTAGTATCTATTCCACATTTGTCTACGCTCTGTCGAAACCAACTGCTTGCAGTTTGAGCCTTGATAGTTTTATATGGCCTAGCAAGAGAGATAAAAAAGGAAATCACATTCCGATGGCCATGGAACCTTAGTTCTATCTATGTAATATTCTGTTAGGCAAATGATACAAAGATTCTCGTAGTCCTGGTGATGAGAAGGACAGAGAGGGGGTTGAACACGGCCCGGTACTGTCTTGATTCGATCAGGAATCCGCAATATCAATTTGTCATTAATAGAGATCTGAGATATTCGAAGGGAAGAGAGTGTAAATACACGCTGACCCGTAGCGAGAACAAAAAGTAGAATAGGTTTCTTGGTAACGACAATCAAAGGGAGTAAATATGGATAAATAGAAGATAATTTGACGATCACCGGAGCCGGATTCTAGACGTAGTCATAACGAGACTGCGGCGGATTGTGCGCTGCAACATCTTTGTAGAGACGCTTAACCGCCGGACGTTAGCCGATTTCGTTCTGCGAAATTAACTCGTATTTAGGCTGGAATAAGCGGCGGAGAGGCTAAGTTCCTGAGCTAGAGATTCTAGCACCTGAGGAATCGTTGGAGAATACAGAGATAGCTGACGGCGATAGCAGACATCTCACCAAAGGTGGCGAGGGCGAGAGTATTGCTTAATAGTTGACTGTAGCATCGTTGGTATGGCTACTGGTGGTATTAGGCCCTGAGAGATTCTCTGATACCGTCCCGGCTATCAGGGAGGGAGTGTTCCACGCTGGATATTGGTTTCTGAAAGGTGAAGAAAGCAGAGAGTAACTGAGAGGAAGAATTAACGGGTTAGAGATCAAGAGGTGTTGAAACAACGGAAAGCATGTTTGGGGAAAACACCCTGGCGTCACCAAAGTTTCCGTTGCGCTCGTCCACTATCTTTTTCAATACGCGTTTTAACCAACTAAAGAGTGTAAACGCGTAGAAATTCAGTCTTTCCCCTGAGAGAGTGCGCGCATATATTGTTATAGGTCCCGGATCTAGGGACCCTGAAACGGAGGAATCGCATTTGGTATTAAGTAGGGACGTAGAAAAGGTCCACATTGAGTGGACCAAAAGTCCTGGCCACTCGCTGAGAATTATCGATAGGTGGGGGCCACTCAGTATCTGCGATTCGAGATTCAGCGTCGGATAAGATTCTCACTAGAGAAAATATATGAAGCAAAAAAGGAAAGTATTTTGACTCTCGTACCAACGCCAAATTTGTCTTGAAATTTCAGAATGATGTGAAGACTGAATAATGATAAGCTTATTGATGTAAGCTAAGGTGGTTGCGTTGTCAAAACGAAGCAAAATGTCGCAATCGCGGAGATCCGCTGCGAAGCCGCAAAGAGTGAAGAAAACTGCTTTAAGTTCAGCTGCGATACCGAGAGGAGCTCCCTCGTCTACCGGACACCAGCCGTGTGTACGCAACTCGCCGCACGAAGTTCCCCAACCGTTCAAAGAAGCATCTGAAAAATTTCTCGAATGAATTTGCTGGAACGAATCTGAATAGATTGACTGGGGCTTGAAAAGACATTGATCCACCCTGCAAGGTCTGATAGGAGATATGATGAATTCGAGTGCTTAAAGTTCTGACATGGCAGACTACTTTCGGCTGCTACGGCCGCAATCACGTTACACAATCGCGTAAATTGTTCTGCTATTACATTTCGTAATTGAACTTGAAATCGCATGTTATTTCACGTATGGTAATCCTCGTGAATAAATTCACGTATCACGTACGTATGGTGGAATCTCCCTAGTTATCGAAAAATTATCGGTGCTCATATTGAGAGCTAAGAAATTTTTGTCATTCCAAAATTTTTTGTATATAGTAGTTCTTGTTGTTAATTATAATAATTTTTCCCGACGGCAAGTAGGTATCGAAATATATTGACCGGCGGCATTGGAACAAGTCCTAAAAATTTACAGTTATTCGATGATTGTAAATAAGACCTGGAATAGTATTGGTAGCAAAGCCTGGTTTGGAACCAGCAAGTACGCGTCCTCCAGATCTACAGTGGCCATTAGCCATCCCGGTAACATGAGGCGAACTACTGTCCGCCAATCCTCCAACTTAAAATGCGGCGGCTCATTAAACGTGATTAATTCACGTAAAATTATTATAAAGTCGCTTACCGCCTGATGGTTTAAAAAGTATATTTAACCCTGTGCGTATATATATATATATATATATATATATATATATTCGCTGCGCGTTTGCTCCAAGCAATCTACTCTCTCAGCTAGTTATCCATCCAAGTGGTATACCGGCGCCTTGCTGCTCGACCTCAATGAGATAACAGAGTAGTGGTGATCCCTGACTCTGACGCTACTTTTTTCTATAAGAAAGAACGAGGATAAGGATTGTTCAGCGTAGAGTTCGATCATCTAAATGGCTCTTTTACGTTAGAGGCATTTAACCTCTAAATCAAGAAATTTTGCGGTGGCCTGCGAAAGTTCCATTTCTCTCAAGGCGGCTCTCGGTGGAGGCAAAATGTAAAAAGAGGGTGATAGCCTCGTGTAGCTGTGAAGGCGTTCGGCGGTACTTACGGTGTCTAACGATGGTGTTGTAGCCGGGACCGAGAGTGAGGACGATGGCTCGGTAAAGAGTCCGAGTTTAGGGAGCCCTTAATGGAAAAACAGGAGCTTTCCGGTTTCTCGGAAGCTGCGGTTTAGAGGCTGAAAACGGCGCTGCGGCGCCTGCTGACGGACAGGCTGTAGGATTCCCTTACTCACCAGGGCTGACGAATTAGAAATCTCGCGCCCTACCTTTTCATATGCCTGTGCTGCTTTAAGGGTCTCCCTGGTGTCTCCACGCCATTTTTACCTATGGAATGTTGAAGGAAGACTTGGTAAAACGCTTCTAGCTAGGGAGAGGCGAAAATAATGACCAAACAGTGTGTGTATGCCCTCTGAAGAATATAAGGCCGATCGGTGAGCCGATGGGCGTCTATGCGCCAAGGAAGTCGGGGGACGAATGTGCACCACTGCCGATGGCGTCCCTGCGCCTTGGAGTCGACGAGCGACTGTGAGCCATTGCCGAGGGTGTCCGTGCGCCTTAGATTAGGCGAGCGTCTGAACGCTACTGCCAGCGGCGTCTAGCGCCCGAAAAAATCTGCATTGTTCTTAGGGTCGCGGAGGATTTCCGGTTGTAGCAGGTTTGGCCTGCCAGAGCCGAGGGCATTGAGGCAGGCAACCACTTGAGTGATAGATACTCTTCTCGTTAACAGCAAAAGATACATACCAAGAGCTGTAGAGAAAACGTCGCCGGCGTTAATGGGCATAGGCCACTGCAACGGAGAAGGCGAGGCAGAAGGAAAAAATCGGTTATGTCCTCTCTTTGCCACGGAATGTGGGTCAACAAGAGGACATACCTGGTACGTCGCCGACGTTAATGGGCACTGGCCACTGCAACGGAGAAGGCAAAGCAGAAGGGAACAGTCGGTTATGTCCTCTCTTTACCACGGAATGTGGGTCGACAAGAGGACATACCTGGTACAGCGCCCCGGTCGCTTATGCGACCGTCTGTCCTTCAGTGCTTGCTAATTTCTTGAAGGCAGGTGTGGCCTGGAGACCGAAATTAAAACCTTGTATACGGGCGAAGCGCCCGTTGCGGGCGACCTAACCTCTTGGGCAGGATCTTCGAGGTTATGCGTGTCAGTCCGGTAGGCGATAAGCCTACAAGTATGCACAGGAATCTGAGAACAGCTGTTCCTGGAAAAAGAGCCTCGAGCGGGTGAGTCCCTCGATGTCCGCCTGCTGTCCGCAAAATAGCTGCACGATGTATCCCTTACGTTGCAAGAAATCTCGGGATCGTCTCACGGGAGAATAGGCTCGCAAAACGGTGCTTACGATAAATTATGTCTCCTCTCAAGTGTTTCGAGGGAGAGCTACCCTTTCGATCCTTATGTTCGGCATCCAAAACGACGAAAATCCTGAAGATAGGAAAAGTGAGTGTTGTCTGGACAAACGAACAGAACACAATGAAGAACGGGCGCGCGCGGCGCCCAGAGGCGCGGGCCGCGCGTAGGGCGCTGGAGAGGCGCAGGCGCGCGCTTGCTTTTTGCATTTTAGGGCAATGCTTTAAACGCTGTTGTCTAGGCGCATGCAGGAGCACGACTACATAATTATTCCATCCGGACGAGACAATTGGGCATAATTTGCCGTTATACGTAGACATAGTATAGCGTCGGTTCCTACGGTTCTTTCCATACAGCTATACTTCGTATTATTTAACGGGCACAGGCTGCATTAATTTAACAGTCGCAAACCTCGATGGGCATTCCAAACGGCGCGGCGGCGTCTAACACGCGCCGAGATGCAGGGCGTTCATAAATTTTACAGTCGAGAACCCGGTTTTAGAAGCCGGGAGCTTCCGCGACCCATTAGGCGGTTTGGACTGTGGCGGAACGATTGTGGATTATGATCAAACGGCAGAAAGCAATTTTGCGGTAGAGACCATTCCTCCTAGGTGTGGTATATCCGACCGCGAAAATGCGAGGGTGCGGGAAGTGCAGAGTAATAGTAATAATAACAATAATAATAACAGGTGCCTAACGAGCGCGTAATCACGCGCACGTCTGTACGCGAGTACTTAACTTAATATAAAATTACTGTCTTTCCACGTTACGTATTACGTTGTACATTCCGAGTCGTATGAAATATTAAGTGCGCAATCTGTATATGTTGAAAGGCTAAAATGAAGATCCTACGATATGGAACGTTTGTCTGAAACCTTTATGCATATAGTAAAATTTCACTTTCATGAATTCATACATTTCCGATTTATTAACGCGAATTAATGCGATTATTCCTTTGGATAAAGATGCTATAAAGTGTTGATATATATATTATTGGTATATTATTATATGATATCTATTATTAATACGAAAAAACCTGCTATTTTTCTCAAATATTATAGATAATCTCAATTAAAATCTAATTAATTTAATAAAGTTTTTAATGTATAATTATAGAAATATGTTAACTAAAATTTATGATTATCGATAAACGACATTGAAAGTTCTGTGGAAAGCCTCTTTAAAAAGGGTTTCAGATTACACTAATTTTTAAAGCGATTTTTAACAGTGATTAATTATCATCGCTGTTAAAAAGAGTATGTGATAAAGAATTATTATTTCGTTGTACAATTGCCTACATTATGCGCTTCGATGTGAAACGGCTCGTTATCACATTGGATATACGCTGTAGTGCGCAAGCCATTACGATCAATAAATAATATCCTTTTTCACGTTATATTGCCTTTCCGCTCGCGCGCGTGATAGTTATTTTCGGAGCCGACTCTTGTGTCCGGCGAATTTCATGATTACGACGCGATATTATTCTTATTCGGCGATGTAGCTATCGAGTGACGATTAAACGTGCATGATGAAACGGCGCGTACGAAAAAAATGGCGGATGGATTATCCATCCATTAAGCTGGCCACACACACTTTTTCGTAACAGTAACAGTAGGATTTCGACCAATCGCGTTACTCGATTCGGAAACGTACGGCCGTACGTTCCCGAATCGAGCAACGCGATTGGTCGAAATCCTACTGTTACTGTTACGAAAAAGTGTGTGTCCGGGCCCTTAGCATCGACAAGTATCGCCGTAAAAAATTGAGCAGCGAACGCGCACGATAGGCACAGAGTTTCGGTATCGGTATCGGTATCGATCATCGGCGAAACCGATGCGATATCGGATACGCATGCACGCACTCTTACATATATACATCATACATACATACATATATCCTATGGACAGCTTAATTTGCCAACAGCAAAATGCTGTTGCTGCAACAACAGCCATGCAATCGCGTCCGAGCTAGACAAAGAACGGCCGATTCGCCAGTTGTAGCTGGTAATTAGCGAATAAGACCAGGATATTGTGCTGATTGTCCGAGGCCACTGCGTTGATTTTCTCACAAGTTGAAACGGCAGAGCTGTTCGGAAGTCGAACGGAGGAGCTGCATCGTATACGTGACGCGGTAAACTTGCGTCTTATAGTAGTGTGTAGTAGTAATATCACGATCACGAGAGCCAAAATGAATATCGGACGTACGACAGGATCCAGCCGAGTCTTAATATATGGCACGTCGCATTTACGGCTTTTGAGGATTCTGCTTTACGCAGACGAGAAACCCGAAGCACACGATAACGGTTTGCGAAAAGAACCAGCAGAAGAAAATAGGAGAGAAGCTGAAGCCTTCTATTTTCCGTGATGGGAAGAAGGCATGCACAGGACAATAAATGTATCGATCGGTTGATTATTCGATACATTCGACTATTCGAGCACTCAACGTTAGTTTATAAAAATTAATTGTAGTTGATTACTTGTTAGTTGATTACTTATAGTTGATTACTTAAATATGTTTTTTTTCTGTTTATACCATAAGTAAAAGATGGGTCTAATCAACCAAATCTTAAAGAATTATATATAAAATAGGAGTAGAAAAGACTGAAGAATATAATAAAATTAGAAACAGCCCGATATCTTAAAATTTGCGAAAGTTAGATCAACCACAAACATTTCTACAAAAATTCTAAATTTTCTTAAAAAGAACCGCTTTACCAATCATCGCCAAATTCAACTCCAACCTTCTTTACATGATACTCTATCGATTAAAAAAAATACATCCCAATATCTTAAAAATTACGGAAGTTAGAGCACATACGGACAATAAAAGCGTTACACACACACACACACACACACACACACACACAGCATACATACATACATACATACACACGGACATTTTGTACAAAAGTGATTTTTCGACGTTTTAGAACATTCTAAACACGTTGCCAAAGATATCTAAAAAAAAAATTTTTTTCACGAAAACAAAGCTTC
>NW_027250257.1:0-31515 GCF_030848795.1 Temnothorax nylanderi | reverse complement strand
AAATTTTAAAAGCGACAGTTTTAAAATTTTAGGAAAAACGTTATTAAGTACTAAAATTGACTGTTGCGTGGTTAGGATGTCTGTTATACCAATATGTATGATGTAGACGCATATGATCATGCATAGTGACATAAAATTACATGGAATTACAGTACTAGTGCAGTATAACAGCAACCTCTCAAAATAGTCTGACGCCTTTAATTGTGTGTTATTATTTGACTTTGTATTTATATAGACTTTTCAATTTGCCAATTATTTTTTGCTTTAAAAAAAGCATTAACTCTATTTCTATTATCTTGCTTAACCATACAGTTAAAAAAAGATAATAGAAATAGAGTTTATGCTTTTTTTAAAGCAGAAAATAATTAGTATATTAAAAAGTTTATGTAAATACAAAGTATAATAAATACAAAGTCAAATAATAACACACAGACAAGTTGCCGTTATACTGTATTATTATTGTAATTTCATGTACTTTTACGTTACTACGCATTATTATGTGCGTCTACATCATATCGGTATGACAGACATTCTAACCACGCAACTATCAATTTTAGTACTTAATAACTTTTTCCCTAATTGAGAACGACAATTTTAACTTATAGATTCATGTTTTACGCACCAAAATATACAAAATTAAAATTTTAGCCAAATTAGTGAGGAGAAACCCCTCTTCTTCATAATACCTTTTTTAAATCACATTTAACTGCAATAATTAAATTATTTATATTCAACCGATTAATAATTTTTAAAATATAAGTAATTTATCTGAGACTATTTATTTATTATTGAAAAAATTAATAATTATTTTCCACTAATTATTAATTTTCAAATAAATAGTAATTTATTTTTGATAAACTATTTATTAATTATTTTAATAATAGAGAATTTATTTCTACTAATTACCAGTTTACAAAAAAAATTAATTCATTTTCACCTAAATACTAACTTTCACAAACTAGATATTTTTCTCTGACAAATTACCAATTCTTTAAGTAATCTACACTTCTCACAAAAATTAAAGAAACACTAAATTTATCTTTAAAAATAGGCAAAATTCAAGCAGCTGTAAATTTGTTAAAAATGAACGAAATTTAAATTTAAAAAAAGGATTTTAAAGCTTGAAATTTTTACTTTCGAAAGGTTACTATTATTTTTTAGTTTCTGTGAGTTTGGTAATTTTTACATATAGAAAACTACGAGCTGGACAAAATAGAAAATTTTTCTCTCACTTTGTGAGCCTGTCACGTTCACAAAAAAAATCTGCAAAAATTTTCGACTTTATTTTCGACTTTGATTGCTCATAACTCCCTTAGAAATCATCGTATCGCAATTCAAAAAACAGATTCTTAAAGCTGAAACTTTGCTCTATTAAACGGTATAATTACCAAATTTTTTTAAATAACATGTAGATATGATACAAATTTTTGAAAATAATGTAAACATTAGCAATTTTTCTCTTTTTCATTTTGACCCAGACAACAATTGTACAGAACAACAACGCAGAAACGTAGAAACATTTTTAAAAGAAGATTTTGCAAGGAAAACTTCAAGCTTTTACATTAGAAAGTTGAAAATTTTCGCAGATTTTTTTTGTGCACAGGCCCACAAAGTGAAAGAAAAATTTTCAATTTTGTCCAGCTCGTAGTTTTCTATATGCAAAAGTTACCAAACTCACAGAAACTAAAAAATAATAGTAACCTTTCGAAAGTAGAGGTTTTAAGCTTTAAATTTAAATTTTCTTCATTTTTAACAAAGTTACAGCTGCTTGAATTTTGACTATTTTTAAAGATAAATTTAGTGTTCCTTTAATTTTTGTGAGAAGTGTATAATTTACTTTTACTTAAATATTATTAATTTTTATGTAAATAGTAATTTTTTGTAACTAATTACTAATTTGCTAATTCAATAAAAATTTAATTTGTTGTTATTGCTAATTTCGTAAATAATTAAAAAATTAATATTAAAATTTTTTTACAGATCCTTGCTTAACACTACAAAATGGGTGATATCAGTACAAAATTACCTTTTTCAAAAAAGGTAAAAAAAGGCGCCAAGTACACGCAATGTATTTTGTAAATTCAAAAATCCAACCTAAGTGGTAGCTTTATTTCTTCTTCACAAAATTATTTTACCTAACTTAACTCAAGTGACATGTATTTAACCTTCCTATACCCGCGTCAAATAGTGTAACACATATACCCGCGCATGGTGTGTGAGACCGAAAGTGCTAGGGCCATTTTAGTACGTTATTTAGTAAAATATCATCATAAAATCAAGTTTACTATCAGATGGAAATGTGTAAAAACATATCAAACAAAGGTTTATAGAAAATATTTACTTTTATTGGCGACTAACAGTCTTTCATTACAGCCTTTGGAAAATTACAATATTCTTAAGAGCTACAAAAACTTGAACGAAAATATACTTCTTATTATATCAAACTAAAAGAAACTCTGAAATTTCAAAGAACAATATATAAAATTAAAAAAAAGAAACAATCTAAATCGCCTCAGATGCCTCTTTATGGCAATCGGAGCATATCATAATAGCATGTTCCATACACGCGTTGTATGCGCGAACGCTCGCGTTGCACTGATTTGAAGTTAACCACGAACCATGCAGCTACCAAGGAGCCCAAAGCGCCAGCGTTTTCCATTTAAAAAAAAACAAGGCAAACGTATATCGTCGGTCTGACAGACCAATGCGCGGGTATAGGAAGGTTAAAAAAAAGATGTGAAATTTTTAATTTCTCCACAAAATTATATTACTTAACTTAACTCAAGTGACATGTATTTCAAAAAAAGATATGAAATCTTTAAATTAAATTGCGCCAATTGCAAAGAGAATATGTATATTGCTTTGAAAGATAAATTGTTGTGCAACTACTTTAAAAAAATGAAACCCAAGTGGTATCTTTGTGTTCCTATTCAAGGGTCTTCCTATTCCAACCCAAGTGGTAATAACTTCTTAATTCTCTTTAACAAATTTTTAATATTACAAAGAATCATTTTAATTACAAAGAATTAAAAAAGTAACAGTACAAAATAAAAATATTTAATTAAAACAAAATAAATAAATTTTTCTTGTAAAAAAACTTGGCGCTGCTAGACTTTGAAATTTAAACATTAAAATTTAAACATTAGTACTAAGATTTTTGATTAAATAAAAAAAACAATAAGCATAATTTAGGGAAGAATACGACAGGAGTAAAAAAGCAGCGCCAAGTTTTTTTACAAGAAAAATTTATTTATTTTGTTTTAATTAAATATTTTTATTTTGTACTGTTACTTTTTTAATTCTTTGTAATTAAAATGATTCTTTGTAATATTAAAAATTTGTTAAAGAGAATTAAGAAGCTATTACCACTTGGGTTGGAATAGGAAGACCCTTGAATAGGAACACAAAGATACCACTTGGATTTATTTTTTTAAAGTAGTTGCACAACAATTTATCTTTCAAAACAATATACATATTCTCTTTGCAATTGGCGCAATTTAATTTAAAGATTTCATTTTTTTTTTTGAAATACATGTCATTGAATGTACAGATCGTCGTAAAATTCCTCACTTCATATAATAATAATGGATGCTTCCTTTAAATTATTGTTATTAAATTGTTTAAATTTGTTTTACGAAGTGACGTTTTACTGTACGAAAAATCAAGCTTCGTATTCGCTTTTCCACTAAGAATCGAGCACCGCGAGTACATGATGAGTCAAGTAACGCAGAAAGTAAACGAAGAGCGAAAGAGAAAGAGGAATGGGGAAAATATATCTTGTTTCGGACAAGATACAGCGCGCACCTGCGTCGAAATAAATTATGGAGTTATCGCAATAGTTAATTCGTCAGTTAAGCGCGCCGACCTTACACTGTCTTTCGTCGCAAATCACCGAGCGAGACATATCCTTAATCGATTTTACATACGAAGGGGGAAAATTAACAAACGGAATGCCGCTGGTGCGAACGGACGAGCGTGTGGTCTCCTGCACAGCGCGCATCTTGTACTTATTTTCAAATAATAGTTCTACGTCGCAATGACGCTGGTTGAAATGGTAATTACGAAAGTAATCAGTGGAAAGTCACTAGGACAAGAAGAGCCTTCAAATCTCTAACGAGAGTTCTATTGCTACTATACATCCTTCGATAGAAATACATACATTTAAATCATCATGAATAAAGTCCACTAAATATTGCTTGTCCAAGGAATAGATGTCAAAGGGAACCGATGTGTTGTTAGCGCTGACGAGAATTGTAAAGCTATCGTTTTTAGTAACTGTTCGAGATCGCGAATGCTCTTGAATATTCTTATTCTTAATTAGCCGACGGTGTCATGAGTCACGGCGTAAGTGTAACACGATATTTATTCAGAGGGTCGCCGCTTGTTTGTGACGCGCTCACGTCATAAGAATTATTCTCCGTACGATCGAGTCACTCTAATTCTCCGGCACAGTCTTTTCGACAATCAAATAATTACAAGGACAATGACTGTATGCATCTTCAGTATTTCAGTTCAAGAAGCTTCTATTCTATTACATTTTGACCTTCGCTAAGCACTCGTCATCCCTGGCGCGTTCTTTGTCTCGCGTGGGTATAAAAACCCATAGAACTTACGGCGCGTCGCCATTCGTCAACAGTGTGTCAGTAGGTCAAGATCTGTCATCGATCTATTTGCGCTAGTCAGTTCCATTCACGCGCGCATCATCCGACACTGCAATCGAGAAGGTGTCGATAGAGAATAAAACGCCCGCGTTTCCGAGTCCAGTTAAATTCAATTGCATTTCTGACTTATGTCATTCTATAAATTCGCCATCATTTTTGGTTGTTAAAATAAACTATTGTGTTACCACAAGCTTCCGGTGTCAGTGGTCTCTCACCCACTATCCTCCTCACTCACACAAGCGCGAACAGTAACATTCTCACGTAGCCCGATTTACATCCTCAAGAATGAAAAAATAAATCAATAATATCAAAGTATTTTATAGCTAAACGAAAGTTTTGATAGTGCGCATTTAGGTGAATTCTTTGCCTTTTTCGGTCATCGAAAATTATCGAACATTTTATGCTATTTTTCGCGATAATTCCTTAATGACCGTCGTTAATAATTACACCGTCGGCTAGCGCTTCTTTCTTTTCCTTGTCATCCTTCCTGCGACTACATATACATATAACTCATCCAGCGCGTAGCAGGGCGGAGATGCAATGCTAGAAACATGAATCATTGTCTGGACGTAGGTACTGTTATCACTTTATTTCTACGTGCGTTAATTAATGCCCGGCAATCTTGTGAAATCATTGTCGGGGCAACGGCCTTGCAGCCTTACTAGCTTCATCACTGTTTCGTCGGTTCTTAACGCCGTCGGACCCAATTAATTTTCGTACTAATAAAAAAAAGAAAAAAAACGTATACGTCTTAATTCGCACCGTCTCATTTTTACTAATTTATCTTTGAAAAGTTAAATCTTGAGACAGAAGTCATTTGTAACATCGATTAAGATAAATTAGCGATACATAATCGACATGATGTTAATTATTCGCATAAATTTAGTCTGTGGTACGACTTATTCGGCACACAGTGATTATTTAAATGCTTATACATATTTGTATATAATTATATAAAATCTTTCTTTCCCGGGAGAGTATTATGTGTATTTCTGCACATCCATCCTGTATACGTTAGTACCGAACCGAACAATGTATTGTTCATGCAAGGATGCCATTTTGAACATCTTTAATTTTTGTACGTATTTTGACAACTTAAAACGTATTCTGTTCGTTAATAAACTGAATTTAAGCTCAAAAGTTGTAATGCCCATAATTCGGTAGGAGATCATTTGCGGACCTGTGTTGATAGGGACTTTTTTCATTATTTTGATGTGTACTATTCTCCTTTAAAGTAGCGGACAACCTTTTTGTTACACACTGTATTTATAAATATAAATATAATTATATAAATTTATATTTATATTTATATTTATAATTTTTATTTATTCTACAATATCCTGGTTGGTAAAACTCCACAATTAGGGTCTATACGAGAAATCAATTGGGAGGAGGTAAATTTGATGTATTCTTGGCCCCTAAATCCGAAACTGGGAGTCGCTTGTATTCTCTAAGATATTGTCATGAAAATGAGAAAAATGCGGTTAATATTTAGTATTAGGGAGCCACCCCTAATTTCCATAATTTTGAAATATGTTGTCAAGGACATGACTCTGAGTAACTTTTCCTTATAATTTAATCGTCAGTCTTCCCTTATGAAAAAGTACACTCAACTTTGATGGTTAACACTCAAATTTGGGCGTAAGTTTAGTGTCTGTCATCAAAGTTAAGTGTCAACACTTAAATTTAGGTGTAGATTGAGTGTTGACCACTAAGGTTTAGGTAAGTTGTGGGTTTAATCCTCAATGATGAGTGTATATTGGGAGTTTATTCTCAATGATAAGTGTAGGTTGGGGCTTAAGCCTCAATGTTTAGTGTAGGTTGGAGATTGATCCTCATCGTTGGATGTTGGTTTGGTGTTAACAGGGTGTTAACCTTTAATGTTCTATGTCGATTTAATCAGTGTCGCCATGATTCCTTTATCGTTGGGTGTCGTTTAAATGTTATTGTGTTAATCTTCGTTAAGTGTCAATTGACGGCTTGGTTTATTGGAAAAGTGTTTCAGATAAAAGTTGAAAGGTTTGAAGGGGACCAATAGACGATCTTATTGGATTTTGGATCCAGGGCCTGTATTGAGCCCAATAGGGCCTAAGTCAAATTTTTAAAATGAAAACCCCTATTTTTTATTGTACCATCTTTCTCTATTAATTAATTTGAACAACTTTTGTTTGAAAAATTCTTTTATTTGCTTAATATTTTTTGAGATATTCAAGGAAAACTTGGTAACTTTTTCAATATTTAGCTTGTGATATCTTGATGATTGTTTGCCAGAGAAAAAAGTGGTACAGAGGATTTTTTAACTTAATTTTATTTCAAAAATGTGCTGTTGCAATAGTATACTCCAATTTTTTTTAAATATTTGTGTATGCATCTTCTTGGAGTGTTTACAAATATTTAAAAAAATTGGAGTGCTATTGCAACAGCATATTCTTAAGACAGAATCAACTCAAAAAGTTCTCTATACCACTTTTTCCTCTAACAAACAATTATCAAGATATCATAAGCTAAATATTGAAAAAGTTGCCAAGTTTTCCTTGAATATCTCAAAAAGTATTAGGCAAATAAAAGAATTTTTCAAACAAAAGTTGTTCAAATTAATTAATAGAGAAAGATGGTACAATAAAAAATAGGGGTTTTTATTTAAAAAATTTGACTTAGGCCCTACCCAGTGAGAAATGACCCATCGAATCGACGTCTAATTGATGTCGAAATCATCGATATTATATCATATCGAAATAATGCTTGAAATTTGAAGCTTATTTTGATGTTTGTGCTATATGACATTTTTTAAAAGAAGAGATTATTTGTGACATACATTCTTCGCCTAGTGTGGGTCCTAATTAAAAATATCATAACAAAATTTAAAATATCTCAGGAAATTCTTAATAAAGAGAGCTTCATTATAGTGTTTTAAAAACGTCTTGACAAGGGTAAGAATATACAATAAAAAATGGGATATTCTATTTAAGAAAACATGGATCACATTGACCTGGCCTTGAAAAAATCGCTCAAAGTCAATTCCATAATTTTATCATCTGTCCCCTTATATCCTACAACTTTTATCTAAAATATTTTTCCATATCTAAAGCTGTTCCTGAGGTCCAGGGGGCTGGGTCAGACTTTAGAGATACCCTGTATAATAACCATAACTACCCGGGAAAAAAAAATTATATATAATCATATATAATTATATATAAATGATCATATATAATTATATATAATTATATATGAAAATTGGCACGATATAATTTTATCTGATTATATATAAAAATATATAATTCTACAAATTTTTATATAATTTTATATAATTATATATAACTTTATATTAAGGTTTACTTTCAATTTTTCAAAAAGGATTATATATTATTATATAAAATTATAGATATATAATTTTTGCATTATTTTGCATCAAGACAGTGTTGGGTGAGTCTTGCGTTGTACTGCTGACAAAGATAGATGTCTCGCGGATGTCATGATTTTGCTTCGCAGGAGGCCTGCTTATATTAGCCCCCAACTGAAATTTACTTACGCGTTAGTCTTACCATTATGCGCCGCCTAGTGGCGTCGTTGCAAACTATCACGGAAAGACAGCTACCGCGTGCATGCATCTTTCTTAACTGCATGTACATTATTTCTATATCTTTGACAGATAAAATTATATATAATTATATATCTATCTACATATATAAAGACAAATGTCCTGACTGACTGACTCATCAACGCCCAGCCGAAACCCCTGAACCTAGAAACATGAAATTTGGAGAGTGTATTCCTCTCATAACGTAAGCACCCACTAAGAAGGGATTTTTAGAAATTTGAACCCTAAGGGGGTGAATAGGGGTAAGATGTGTTTTCACGACTTTCTCCCTGCTTGGGCCTGATGAGATATCGACTTGGTTTTTGCTTACAAAGGTTACCCGCATACAAGTGTTTTAAAAACATAATTTCAGATTTTGCCCTAATCAACCCCTAAAGGGGAAAATCTAAATTCGGGGGTGAATTATAGAATCCTTCGCATACCGTAGCGAAGCACGCGGGTGTATCAAGCTAGTTATATATAATTATATAAATTTATATATTTTAGGATTTACTTATTTAGAAAAATTATATATTCATTTATATAAAAATATATTAATATATATAATTATATAAAATTATATATAATTTTACGTGAGGAATCAGATATAATTTTATATAATTATATAGAATAATATATATTTTATATAATTATATATTTTAATATATATTTATATATAATAATATATAAATATATATGTTGAAATTTTCTGATTTATACAAAATTATGTATGCTTATATATAAATATATATAAATATATATACTTATATATAATTATATAAAATTTTATATAATTTTATATAAGGATCTAGATATAATTATATTAAATTATATAAAAGAATACATATTTATATATAATTATGCATAATTTTATATGTTTTTATATAGTTATATATAATTTTTTTTTCCCGGGTATAGTTATATTTCAAATATATAATTATGTCTATATTATGTTTTTTTTCTATTTAGAAAGTGCTCTACTGTGTAAAGCAGCGAAAAATTGAAAAGAAGTTGAGCAAGCCATTAAAACTTGGCTGAGACGTGCAAGAGAAAGGGCAGGGAAAGAAGCAAAATTAAAAAAACATTCTTTATTGTGAACATTTGCATTTGCACATGCAATTTGTGAATTTATTTCATTTTTGCTCATTTTGAATTATTTTTGTTTTTAAACAATGCAAAAGTGTGAATTTAGAGTACAATTTCTAGAAAATCTGAGAATTTTTTTTACAAAATTTGAGTAAACACCCTTATTAAAATTTCAACATTAGTTTTTATAACTATTTTGTACAAATTGCTGTTTTTTTTAATTAATTTGCAATACGCGTGTGCAATACGTTTAACAATACGTGTATGTGTGTGTGGATACATTGTATATACATACACCCAGATACCCAGTAAACAATTTGTCAGCAAATTGTAACCAATTTGACACCAAATACGCGCAAAACTTGTCGCAAATCCGGTGCGATCTGTGTCTGCAATACGCTTGTGTTTTGCTAGCAAAGCTTGTGTACATGACTTGACACCAAATTGACGCCAAATATCGAGCAGAACAGGGCAGCAAAAGTTCAACGGCAAATTTGCGCCATATTGTAAACAAGGCTTGCCAACAAAAGCTCGACAGCAAATTTGTGCCAAATTGCGAGCAAACCTTGACGAAAAAACTTGACGCCAAATTGACACCAAATACCGAGCAAAGCTTGCCAGCAATCTAACAGCAAATTGTTGACAAATTGCTATCAAAGTTTGTTGACAAAACCCGACGCCAAATTGATATCAAATATCAAACAAGATTTGAGAACAATACTTAACAGCAAATTGGCACCAAATACAGAGCAAATCTTGATGACACAGCTTGACGCCAAATTGCAGCAAGCCTTATTGTTACGTAGCCATTAATAAATACTAAAATATATATTTTTTTAGGAAAAATTAAAAGCATTAAATTATAAAAAGCATATAATTTTTTATTGATTTACAATAAATTATTTTATACATATGTTAAAAGAAATCTTTATATTTATAAAACATTATAAGACATTTATAAAATATAACGGTGGCAATAAAATAATTAATTATATATTAATTACAGTAAATGTTATACAATGTGAATTTACTGACATATGCAAACATTTAACTTTGTCAACAGCACATACAATATTTGTAAACACTCGAGAATCTTATATAATGCCTGGAACACATACTCCGTGCGCAGATAATGCATTGGCCGGTATAAGAAGGATTTATAGAATCTTACTGAAAACACGAGTATAATTTCTATGAAAATGCATCTAAAACAATATTCTTATAAGCCTAATACTACTAACTTTCCTTTCTTTAATCATACAATAATAACTACCGTGCATATTTAAACAACTAGTTCAAACTTGAAACACGATTTATTATTTGCAAGAATGCAAAATTGAAATAAACAAATGTTCACAATGTGCATAGTTCGTCGATTACGATGTAATAATGCAGTACTGTTGTCAGAAAGAAATAACAAAAGAATAATATACATCATTTAGGTGCAAGCAACCGAAGTGAATTTTGTAGTGTTTGATGTAATAGAAATTAATATACAGCAGAAAAAAACTGTTCAAACAAAACTTTTAAACCGTTCAAACAAAACTTTTAAACTATTCAAACAAAACTTTAAACTTTTACAGATAAAAAAATACACGATATTTCATCAACAGTTCCAAGATTATTTTGAGAAATATTTTAATCAAAGAAAGAATATGTAAAATTTTTAATATTGCAAGAATATGATAGTTATAAAACTAAAGCATTTCCCTTGTATTTTAAATTGTTTTAAATTGTTTCTATTTCAAACTAATATTACAATTTTGCCTTAATCAGATTCAAACGGCAAGTAGAATGAAACATTTTATTACATAATATTACATATTCTTTATACTCTTATAACTCTTCTTTAAGACTATAAGAGTATAACTCTTTATACTCTTATAACTCTTCTTTATAACTCTTATTTTCACGAAACATTTTGAATATTTTTTATTCTCATCACTATTCTCGCAGTTTTCAGAATTATCATCGTTGTCATCTGAATGAGCCTCGTTATTGTTGCCGGTGTGTCTGTTAATGTTAAATATATCTCTATAATTATCGTTATTTTCGAAATCAAAGTGTTCAGAGTACTCAAAATGATCAGAATTATTAGAAAATTCAGAATGGTGAGAAAGTTCAGAATAATGAAAAAGTTAAGAATAATGAGAAAGTTCAGATTCTTTTTGATTATGAAGAAAATCTGGTATTACGGAACTTTGGCTTTTAACGGAAGCATGTGCTTGCTGAATATGCGACTGATCGAATTCAATTAAAGAATCTGTTGAATTGAGTTCTTCTACAACTTCAACATTCACTTTCTGCCTTTTAACTTTCTTAGAAAGCTTATGAAACGGTGTTTTTTGGCATGTTCTAAAATAAACTGCAAATAAATTTAAATGTTATGTTTACATAAAATACATAGATTTCAAAATATATACTATCTTTACTCTTTAAAAACATTTATTTTTTCAGATTTTCTACTGCACAATCACTATAACAAATGGAATGTTAATGGAAAAAAATATAACTAAATTAATTAAACTAACAGTACAAAATAAACTTATAGGATGGAAGGCTGGCTGATTTTCTCGAGTTATAAAAAGGTCATCAATTTAAATTTAAAAACAAAATCTCGTTTAATTAAACAAATTTTAAATACAATTAACGTTTTACGTTTCGACTTTATATACTTAGTCTTCTTCAGAAACCTGATACATCAGAGATAATACATAAAAAATAATTAAAAAATAAAAAGAAATAAAATTGCTACAGATAAAAAGGATAGAGAACAAAGCCGCATACTTTGGACTGACTTGCCAGAAATGTAGCTAAGATCTACACTATGACATAGTATAGACCTTAGCCACAATTAATGTATATACGAGTTGTCAAAAATAGAATGAAATAAGTCAAGTAATAAAATTGTTACTATTATCTATACTGTTGTTATTATTATCAAACGATATTATTTATTATTTGACAGTGTAAAATTGTAATGCATATATTAAAATTACATTAGGGCTAGAATATAAACCAGACCCACAAGAATGAGAGCAATTCCAAGATCTCAAGACGAGAATTAACCAGATCTTACAGGGCGGAATTAAGGAGTCTGGATTACTGATTGAAATCAAAGTAAGAAAAGAAAAGAAAAAAAAGAAAAGAAAAGAGAGGGGGGCCTCTGCTTTTGTCTACGAGATCAATTCTAGGGCTAGAATATAAACCAGAGCCACAAGAATGAGAGCAATTCCAGATCTTAAGACGAGAATTAACCTTGCAGAGCCCCTTGTACTACCACGATCAATGTCGATCTTCCAATATGGCGTCCCAAATGAAAATATCGGAAGGGCCCTGCTCGCTGGACCGGACTCCTCGCCTCAATCCTCCCTCAAGCTCACCTTTTCCTGGCGGTGAGCTCTCCTTGGAAAGTCGAATCTCGCTCGGTTGGTCTCCAGAATACGTGCCGCTTAGCTTAATCAGTTACGAAAGAAGGAAAACGTACTCGTCTCGTCCGAAGAAACGCAGCAAGAGCGGCCATGACACTGAACAAGAGCGAGGAAGGAGGTGGGGGCGCTTTGAAAGTGGCGACTCACGTGTCGCGCCATCTGAATGAAACGCCCTAAACATTGCTTGGTATTTGGCGTGAATTTGTTCTTAAGTTTTGTTACCAAAATTTGCTCAATATTTGGCATCAATTTGGCGTTAGGTTTAGTCAACAAACTTTAACAGCAATTTGGTGCCAATTTGTTATCAGGTAGTTGCTAAGCTTTGCTCGGTATTTGGCGTCAATTTGTTCTCAAGCTTTGTCACCAAAATTTGCTCAATATTTGGCATTAATTTGGTGTTAGGTTTTGTCAACTAATTTTAGCGGCAATTTGATGCCAATTTGTTATCAGGTACTACTAAGCTTTGCTCGATATTTGGTATCAATTTGGCGTCAATTGTGTACGCATGTTTTGATACGTATTTGCTAGCAGTTTGTCGACAACATTTGATAAAACAAATTTTGATGCAAATTTGTACCATTTCTGAAACCAAAATTTGTAGCAAGTATTTGGCATTATTTGTTCGAACAGATTTGGCTATCTGGGTTCACTTCATATTATTTATTATTTGCTATGTTTGACCTACACGTTTTTCAATTTATATCTGCCAAAGTTTGTCATAAGACGTGTCCCTGCCTGTGTCACCGAATCATTTTTGTGTTGTGCGTCGTGTCGACGGGATCTCCTCGTACAGATCTCTTTGTACTGATCATTGCTTTTGCCATATGTTCACATCTTTTTATTTGACTCTGCGATGTATTCGTTTCTCCAGACTACCTGGTGAGTTATTCTAGAATTCTAATTTAAGACAAGGATGTAACTCCTTAATTACTTTACAGATTTGGACCTTGTAGTCTCACTAGGTTTCTGTAAAATTGAAACAGTAAACTCACCATGTTGAAGGAGAACATATTATTATTGTTAACATTATACCACTGAGGATGGCTCGGACAGGAGCCGAAACGTTTGGATTGTTGGAATTTGATTAATAAATCACTATAATATTTAAACGCACCTTGATCCGCGTGTGACCCTTATAGCCTCTTCTAATCTATATTTGAATTTCGAGGGTCTTTCACACTTTATTATATAAATCAATACTATAAATTTAATATTTATTGCATTTGTTATAGAAGTTATTATTTTACCCCATCAAGAATGGATAGATCCTTTGAAAGAGTTTTACATCATTCATTTACATTACAAGAAAAAAATTATTTGAGGTGCAAGAGATGCAGTAAATTGCCAAGTATAATAAGTACCCGCGTCAATACATACTATGTATACTAATTCACATTCTCAATTATGCTACTGTTATTATTTGTCATCAGACAATTATAAACATACGCATAATAATTAAATACATATTATATATATATATATACGCACATGTGTGCATAAGAATATATGTAATTTATAAAAAGCGGGTGCTTATTAGCCTTGATACGTTACTGCCTTCTGCTACGGACGGCCAGAAACATGGATCCTACATCCATGACCGAAACTGACTTGGCAGAGAAGTCGACTTTTTTAAGGACGAAAGTCGACTTGAAGTCGACTTGAAGTCGGCAAATGTCTCAAAAACCGCCGATTAAAAGTCGACTTTCCGTCATGACAGGAAGTCGACTTCCCGTCATGACGAAAAGCCGACTTCCCGCCAACTTTTAACGTCGTTAAAATAAACCGCCGCGTACGTCTGGAAGTCGGTTATGTATCTTGAAACGAGGTGAAAATTACAAAAGTCAACGGGAAGACAATGATGACGAGGACTGTGAATGACGACGACGACGACGCCCGCGGAAAACAGTTAAATATGAACTTTATATGGACCTTAATAAATTCTCCATTTAAATTTTTTTTGATTTAAATTAATGCTGAATAACTGCATTAATATGGCTCATATTTGTTCTATATATAAAACTTAATTAAGAATATAAGAAGAAATGCCGATATACATTTCGATTACAAATCTCAAACATATGAATACATGTCGTATATTCTTAATCGACGTGTATACTCGTACGTATGTTTCGTAGTATACAAAGTATATATACGTACTTCTTACAGTATCATTTCATCATCAAAATATTCGTATTTAATTTGGCTTAATAAGGATTTAATTAGCTAATATATTCAATTTAAATATTAATCTTATTGAAACCATATATGAAATTAATAAGTTGTACATTTTATTCAAATTTCATTAAATTCAAATAAAACTTTTATATGTTCTTAATATGTTGAATTCAAATAAGACCTTTATATGTTCTTAATAAGTTCTAAATCTAATTTAAATTTAATTAAATTCAAATAAGACCTTTATACGTTCTTAATGAGGCTTTTAAGGCACAGCGCGCGCGCACCTGGGGCTGGATCCTTGAATTTATTCGCAAGAAAAACGTATGCGGAAATTCTGCTCTTATAAAAAAGTTGCAAGTTGATTAACTAAAAGCCATGCGATCAACTTGCAACTTTTCTGTAAGAGTAGAATTTGCGCATACCTTTCTCTTGCGAATAAATTCAAAAATCCAGCCCCTGTTGTAGCTTGCCGAAATTTTGCGGTTTCAATCAACAGGCAATGTTTTTCAAACGTTTTGTAATATGTGTTTAAAACTGATTTTCAAATATTTTTCAAACGTTTAAAAAACATTGTCTGCTAATTAGGATAATAATGGGATTAGAGAATATGGTATCAACAGAGAATGAGTTATAAGATTAAAAAAAAACGTTTATAAATTACAATTATTGTGTTTATATTGGTTTGCTTTAAATCCAGTGGTACAAAAAGAAGATAAGTAAACTTCTGATAAAATTAACGAAATGCGCAACACTTGCGCAGTAATCGAATACATAAAAACAAATATTAATCGCTAGCAACAAAAAGATTGATGCAGTTGCACAAAATATTAATCACCATAAAAACCAAGAATACAATTTGCTAGCTCAAAAGAATAAAAATAGAGACATTTTTTATATACTTAATCAAACTGAACCCTTATGGAAAAATACACTCAACTTTTGGTGTTAACCGTTAAAAAAACACCATAGAAAAACTCTTAAAGTTGGGTGTGATTTCGGACCAATTGAAGGTTAACCATCATTTGAAGGTTAATCTTCAATTGGCGGTCCAAAATCACACCCAACTTTAAGAGTTTTTCTTCGGATGATGGTTAACCTTCAAGTGATAGTTAACCTTCAATTAATGATTAATCCTTAAAAAATGACGGTATAAACCCTAAAAATATGAACCCTCAAATGAAAGTAACAAATATGGCGTTCCAATGAGAATCTCTTAAGGAGGGTGGTTAGTCAAATCAATTTGATAAGAATTAGTTCAATGGAGAATATTTGTCTATGGGAATCTGTCGTCCATATATGCCAAAGTTGAAGATAATCGTCTGCATGGTTGTCGAGTAATTAATTATTGAAGTTATACTCTTGTCTCTCTCTTATACACGGGCGACACAGCAAAAATGTTACTTAACCTGTAATGTAACTCTCGAAAGCATATTAAAAATGATAATAATTTAGTGAAAATAGGTGCAAATAACTCTTTACATATTTAGGAAAAACTTTCTCGAAGACTGAAATGATTCGTCTTTATAGTTATCAAGAAATTGTAAAAATAAAAAAAACAGGACCACATTTATTATTTCCACATTTCAATGTGGATAATAACGTATTTGGGTTTCAATTGTACAAACAACTCTTTTTAAACCTTAAGAAACAGCAATTAAATGCATTCCACATATTTATTTGCTAAAATTCGTTTATTTCACGCGACGAAAATCTAACCTATATGCTTTCCCCCTGCCGCGCCGCCTGCCGCGCACCGAGAACTAACCAACCTCCTTAAGGACTCCGCTCGCTGAACCGGATTCCTCGCCTCGATCCTCCCTCTCGGACGCTAGCTGCCGCAGCTCTCCCTTTCCTGGCGGTGAGCTCTCCCTGGTGATCCGACTCTCGTTCGGTTAGTCTCCAGAACACGCGCCGCAACGATCAATCCGTCAAGAAAGAAATAACGGACTCGACACGTTCGAAGAAACGCAAGCAAGTGCGGCCATGATACCTAACGAGTGAGGAAGGAGGCGGGGGCTCTTTGAGAGTGGCGACTCGCGCGTCGCACCATCTAATGTGAAACGATCGGGCGTTGTAAAACGCGAAAAGAATTCGGGCGCAATATCTGAACAAATTATTTAATTTTTAATAAGTCCAATTATTAATATTTATTTTCATAATTGAACTTATTTTTTATTTTGATAAATGTAAATACAAATATCTTATTGTATTAATATTTAATATTAATAATTTAATTAGTTGCTTAATTTAACTTCTTGTTTAATAAATGAGCGGATGTAGTACTGAAAATGTACCTATTTTATAATATTTTAATTTTCAAAATTATCAAATTACAAGCAGGAATTTTGTTGTGACTTTTACAGTTATAAAGTAACTATTTAATGGAAATGGAAGCCTAAAAAAATTAATATTGTAACGCAATTATTATAATGCTCAAATTATAAAATATTTACATTATCCATGTCTGCCAATACAATATAATTTTTTATTCATATTGCATTCTATATAATGGCAATGTTATTATATATTTGACAGGCAAATCAAAATAGCTTTGAATCGATATCGAAATGATGAAATATCCATGTCTTAACAGAAAATACATAATTTGCCTGTTTTTCGATACATATATATTTAAAATGATTAAAAACCCACATAGCATGCATATCAAAAAGACGTCCCGAAGATATCCCGAGAAGATATCCTATCTCCTAAATATATCTTCTTGATATCTTCTGGACGTCTTTTTGATATGCATGCTATGTGGGAAGCCAATGACCTACATAACTAAAACTGAAATTATAAAATATATGTACGATGTAGACAGTATAAAATAATTAACATAATTAAACATGCAGATTTGTGGTTGATAATGACAAAATTCAATAATAAACCTAACAGACTACAACGCAAGACTAACATAACTCGCAGGTTTATTAAAATCTTATGAATCACAATTTTTGATTAAATATGAATATATGATGGGTCAATGGGAACACTTTCAATTAAATAAAAATTTAATTTGGGTGTTAATTAAAATTTTATTTGTTTCAAATACAAATAAAATTTGAACTCAGGATGGTTAGATGCTTATTAAATATTAATATGATCCATATATGCGCCTGGACAAGTTAAATCCAATAGCAAGATCTTATTTAAATTTAATTTTGATCCAAATTTGGAACATATTTAAATTTAATTACTTTTATATTCAATATTTGGTTTTTATTTGAGTTTAATTTCGTTCATATAAATGACTAATATAAACCATATTTAAAACATATTTAACTCTTTTCCGCGGGCGACGTTTCGTGGCGATGGTCGATAGCGCGGCGCTTTACGACGTCTTATCGTGTCCTGTCTCGCGGCACGTATTCCTCGCACTCGCGTAAGCCCCAAACAGCAGACAATGTTTTTTAAATGTTTTTTAAATATTTATTTTTTATTAATTATACATTGTACAATTCATTGTAAAAATAATAAGTAGGTATAGAAGGCCGCTTCCACCCCGGGGGCAATGAGGGGGGTGAGGGGAGGGGGGTATCGGGTTACGCGGGGGGTGAGGGGGAGGGAGAGTTGGCGGGGTATCGGGTTACACAAGGGTATCGGATTTCGCGGGGGTGAGGGGGAGGGGGTGGAGGGGTATCGGATTTCGCGGGGGGTGAGGGGGAGGGGGGGTATCGGGTTACACAAGGGTATCGGATTACGAGGGGGTGAGGGGGAGGGGGGTATCGGGTTACACAAGGGTATCGGATTACGAGGGGGTGAGGGGGAGGGGGGGTGACCTTGGCATACCACAGGGATGACTCACCGGGATGACTCACCGGGGGATGACTCACCTGGATGACTCACCGGGGGATGACTCACCGGGGGATGACTCACCGGGATGACTCACCCGCGTTCGCGGTCGCGCCGCGGGTCCGCGCGGGTGGTCCGCGCCGCGCCGCGCGGGGGGGGGTGTCCGCGCCGCGCCGCGGGTTCGCGCCGCACCGCGGGTCCGCGCGGGGGGTCCGCGTCGCGCCGCGGGTCCGCGCGGGGGAGTCCGCGTCGCGCCGCGGGTCCGCGAGGGGGGGTCGGCGTCGCGCCGCGGGTCCGCGTAGGGTCTGCGTGACAGTCGCGTTAGCGATCTTACCTTTTAATTTTGGCGAGGAGGGGTCCCATGGCCGCGACCCTCTATTTGTCGCAACATAGCCAGTAAATCCTCCAGCGGATTCTGGGCACCAGGGCGGCGGTTAGCGGGAGGAGGAGGAGGAGGACCCGCGATATGCAGGACTCGATCCACGTCGAACAAAAGTTCGTCCGCTAATCTATTGTCCTCCTCCGTTGGAACATACGCGCGACCCTGCGCGAGGGCCGCGGCGTAAAACTGTTCCCGCCCGCGTTTGAGGGCCGCGCGGTGATCCACGTAAACTTGCACCCGCCCGCGTCCGATACCAAGTGGTCGGATAGGGTTCAGCAGCGCCCGCCCGCGTCCTATGGCGGGTGGCTGACGCGGGGGTTCGGGAGCAGGCGGAGCAGCGAGCCACTCACCCTGATCCTGATCACTGTCAGAGTCGTTTAATTCGTTATAATCACTCACTTTTACACGGCCTCGCACAATTTCTAGAGGAGGCATCACACACACAAACAAACAAACAAACAAATACTTAATATAATTATAAAAAATGTATATAAACGAAACACGTTGCACGCTCACGTACGGCCACGACGAGACTGAATTCAATGACGCTTCAGACGGTTGTAGAACGGAGAAGTCGCCAGAGAAAAATATAATGGCGGTATATAAAACTGATAGTCGCTTCCAGCAAAGTCTCGCGCTACAAAGGCGAGCGACGACGTCCGCTAGAATTTCGGCTGCTTGAATTTACAAACAAGTATCGCATATCATAATATAGAAGCAAGGCGCCGATGCTCCGGCCGACGTCGCATATACGACTCGAATATAAATGCGCGCGAAGAAATTATAGTATGATTTATACTTAAAAAACAATCTATCTACGCAGTACGTAAAAGACAAAGGAAAAAATGACGTCATCGGGACGATGATCGACTCGATAACGCGTCGAACCTGTCGGAACATGTTCGTCGTAAACAACATTTTTATGGGAAAAGGGGGTGTTATCGCGTAGACTAAACAATTTCGCGTTATTTTTTTATGACGCAGTACGCGAGACAAAGGAAGAAATGACGGATCGACGATGATCGACCGCATCAAAGCGATGATAAAAATTAAGGTAGGGATGGACATACATGCAAAGAAATTACATCATTCATTTAGGTGTAAAAAAAGCCTGTTTATTTAACTCTTCTTTTGCATGATATATCTTACGTACTAAAAAACTAAAGCTGCGAGCTCACAATCGATGAGCTGATTCGTATTGAACGCATCGCTAGCGTATATTACATTCGACGCTTCCTTGGGATCCGTCACGGTGGACGCGATATCGGAGAACTGCGCAAACTTTGCATCGACCGTCGCAAGTATTCTGACCAAACGATCGAATCTCGCCTCGATGCACCGATCGAGATCGAACATACGACGCAACGTCGATTCGGTCATCATCAAGCGTACGTTTGCAGATTCAAGACGTATGAGTTTGACGTTATTAACCGACGTACAAACTCTCACCGTTAGCGGTCCAACATTTATAAAACTATGGACATCTTTGTAGTCGTTGCGAAAGAAATTCTGAATGTTTCGCCGTTGCTCGTAGAGTGCCTTCCACGTTTCGAGAGACAACAGCAGTTCCTTTCCTTGATGATCTCCAACTGCGATCTCCACGTAGCTCGGTGGGCCCACGTTGATACCAATTTCGAGGAATTTATATCCCGTAGCTGTCAGCGCGTATCGTCTGCCAAGTATGCGTACCGCGCGACGTTCCCGCGAAATGCTGTATAAAAAAAATGAAATTAGTTTATTTTCGTAAGTAATACAATTTGTAAAGATATAAAAACTGGGAGAGGCTCTATTTTTTTCTTAAAAGAAACTTACCTATTACATCTGGCCTCATACGTTTGAGTTTCAACGTCGTGAATCGGCACGTAATAATTCACGGCATTCGCGCGTTTTGCACCGTTGTTGCTGTTGCTGCTGCTGCTGCTGCTGCATCCTTCAAAGGAGAACATTTTCGCTCTCTAGGCTCTGAGAAGTTGACCGTCAGTACAAGCGATTGCGACAAGACTGATCGTGTAAAATTAATCTAGTATACGCAACAATTCCAAAAGTAATGATGTGGTGGGGGAAAGGGAGAGGGGGAATTAATGTTTATATATAGAACTGCGCAGTGGATTTTTTTTATTAGGAGAGGGGGAAGTAAAGCCTACTCTAACGGTGATGATGGGGGAGGGGGAGTAAGAAATAAAAACATTATAAAAAGTTATATATAATTTATTTTAAAAAAAAGATCGCAAGTTCTTATGGCGTCGCGCGCGACCACCAGTTAAATAGTTTTATTACATTTTGTAACGCGCAATTCTTTTCATGTTTTCCGCATCGCATAGTATTGGTGTCATCTAGTTTATTCAAAGATTCGATATCTTCGTAATGCGCATCCAGAGTCTCGACGATTAGGTTTTTTTGCGCATAATTCTCCAGCAGATCCACCAGCCATTCTCGTTTCTGACATCCCTTGACATACACGAGAGTCGGCATCTCGTCGTCGTCGTCATCGTCTTCTTTCTCATCATCGTCTTCTTCTTCTACACCAAGCACGGCCGATGTAATCAGGCGTTTCACCATGCTGTACGGCACGTTTCCGTCTTCCCATCGTAATCCATGGTGATTGCGAATCAACCAGGTAGCACACGATTTATCGGATTTTGTGAGGAGATTCCACGGCATGGGGTAATTAAAGATGTGATGCGACAGAACGCAGCCTTTTCTCAGCACAGCCACCTCCTTCACGACAAATTTCATCCCAACGAGGAATCCTTGCAGGTCCACGAATGTTGGTACGGACATGACGAGATTTCTTTATATATATATCTCTCTCGACAATGCGTCAATCGAGAGGAATGACGCGCAACTCTGCAAACCGTCTCGCGACACTCTGATTTATACTTTCCCCCTCCCTTACCCCTCTCAATAATTGTATCGAAGACTGATGGAAAGAGAGAGAGAGAGAGAGAGAAAATATTGAGCGAACGCTCAGACTATTCTGCGCACCACGTTCGTCAACGGGTTGTACTCAATCACGCGGTCGTGTATGATGAGACAGTAAGCGGAGGTATTCGGCGGTACGTTCTCCATGCAATCGAATTCTATTCTGACATCCACGGTGGCGTTTTTGACGGATTCGTTTTGGCGAGAGCAATCGATGATCACAAACGGGCCGTTACGTAAAAAAGTCGAAACGGTGAGACTCGGCTCGAGATATTCGTATCCGTAGTAGCCCTTGCAGAAACGCGCGTACATATCGTACAGAATCGCCCATCTGTGTTTACCAAAATCCAAATTCAAGTCGTCATACGGATAAACTTCTGAGTTTAGATAGAGTTTTACGTTGGTCAAGTTGCAATCGTCGAATCGACTTGTGTCGGCGGACATGACGTTCTTCCGACCCGTCTGCAGAGCGAAGACGACGTATCGCGGTTTCTCGAGCTGAGTCGCGGTCTTAATGGCCCACGAGTGCTTGGTCGTGTTCTGCAACAGGGGATACTCGTACAGGTCCCACGAACGGAAACCCATACTTAGATATCGTCCGTTTTCCAAGGTGCGCAACATCGACAGCTTGTTGATCTCGTTCAATACCACGTGAGGCATTCGCCATTGTATCTTATGTATTTTGATGGTGGGCTCCAACGCGAGACTTCCCACCAGGGAATTGTTGTCGTTGCGCGATCGTATCAAGATCAATTCGTGACGAGCATTGATCACCACGCGTTTGTAATCCTCGCAAAATCCCAGTAACGTGTTGAGCGGTACGCAAAAATTGAAATATCCATTTGGGTTATTCTGTGGCTCCCAGCCAGCGTTTCTCAAGATCACGCTTCTGTCGGACGATACCGTAACGTAGTTCTTGAGCGTGCTGGTTATTCCTACGTTTCTGCAGCGATCAATCTCCATACCGTCGAGCTCGTATCGAATCTCGTCGAACATGAATGCAACGCAATTAGTCCCCAGTACCACGTTATCGACTTGGCCGGCTGCTCTGGTCACCGCCAATGTTCCTTCGACGTAGAGAAAACTTTCGCACGGCAACGTATACAGATCCTGCTGTTGTATAGGTATTCGTATCTCGTCGCTATAGTCAAACGTTGTGTTGGCGTACGGGTTGTACGTGTGAGTCTCGATCTTGACGATGCGATCGTCGAAGACCGGCTCGCCTCCGATGTTGAGAATTTCAGTCATCGTTCAGATGTTTCGCACCGCGAATCCCAGAGATTGTAAAAATTTAACGTTTAACGCGTTGAGCTTCTTTCTCGTCGCTTGTTTAACATCACCGAATGTCGACTTGACGATATCGTCGATCGGCGCAACCGTAAAGATATTATTGTTGTTATCTGTCGCGTGCTCCGAGTCGTTCAACACTAGCATCTCATATGTCGCGCGCACACTCACGCTCACGCACACGGCTGCCGCGTTATCGCTCTCGCCGTCGTACGTGCAATCTGACGGTGATCTCTTCTCCGCGAAAATCGAGCAATCGTCCGTCTTGATCAGCGACGCGTATCGTTAGATCAGTAACGCTCCGCGCGATGATCGGCAGGTAAATGATCTGCGCCGGCGTTTCCGATATCTTATATCCCGGTGGTACGCTCGGTGAAAACTCGTGTATCGTATGAACGCGTTTGCCGTTGCTGTACGCACCCGCGGTCACGTTACACTCCACGCGGATAATGTTTACGTTGATAATATTAATCGGTGCGTCCGATTCATGCCACTGTCCCGGCTGCAATACACGCGTCGACGAGAATCCCAGTAGCGATCCGACGTTGTTCGGTTTGTTAAAGTTCACTCTGAATGCGCACTTGATCTCGCTTTTCATCGTATTGTAATTTGCGCGGAGCACTATCGGGTACTCCGCGACCTCGTCTTCGTAGCCGTTCGCGCGAACGGTCTCCTCTCGCGCGATATTCGCGACCGACATACGATCGTCGTCGTCGTTGGAACGAACCACGCGTCGCGGACGTTTCCGTGAAATTTCACGTTTCAAAAACTCGTGTATGGCCCGTATCTCGTACGATCCCTCGGGAATCGTAATTTCCGTGTCATCCTCGTCGAAATAAAATTTATTATTCAAAGAATTCACGTTCGGAATCGTATGATAAGTCTCAAAACACGTTAGACCGAGCTCGTAGTCACCGTCGCTCAGATCCACGGCGGGAAAATAGTGCTCCGCGAGGATGCTGCTTTTCCCGGTCAGCGTGAACGTTATAGACATGTCGACGGGAGCTGTTCGACGAACACTGAGTCTCCGCAAGGCGCGTCGTCAGGTTTTAAATTAGCGTCGATCGTCGTCGATCGTCCGGAGAAATTGCAAGCACAATTGTCCACAGATGCTCTGATCGTATCGCTGATAAGACGTGTGATTGTACTCGATCTTCGTCACGCTCGGTCCGAAATATCGCACCAGTTCTTTCGGTGGCCGAAGATTGCCGAAACTGTCGAAATATACGACTCGATCTCCCCTCTTGGCGTACGCTACCCAATGGGTGCCGGGGCCCGCTGCATCGTCCAAATTCACGATACCGCTCTCGTTTCGACGTACGCCATCGACGATCGGTAACGAATCACGCATGAAAACACCTCTGAAGAACGGTACGCGCATTCGCCTTGCCAGTCGACTCAATTGTACGTTAGTCGTAATACCCGTGGGCATATTTAACGTCTTTTTGACGTTTTTTTTTCTTTCTAATCTTCAACGCTACTCCTTGCCCGCGTTTGTGCGGGCCGAGATACAGTCATTGTCCATATTTGTATGGAGCGAGATAAAGTCCGCGACCTTCCATGGCGCGATTGTGACGTTGCGTCTCTTCCAGCTGACGCCGAGCGGCTTTGCTAGCGTTCATCGCCGTTGTAATTCCAGCCGCTCCGCCGGCCAGAGAATCGAGAACTCCCAACAACGGTAGAATTGGCAATACGCCACCTCGTTTCGCTGTCGGAAGTATCCGTTTCTTCGTCGACCTTTTCCTCGTTCGTGTTTTTCGTGTTTTCAAACCCATTCCGAGCTTCGTCTTAGCCTTCATAGCCGCTCAGACGGCTATAGCGGCAGCCCTCTCTCCGAGAGTCGAATCTCTCGCGATGACGCGTCCCAGCGCTCTCTCGGCGAGTATCTTGTCAGCCACGTGTCTCTCGGTGAGCTCTTTGCTACGCGAATAGTCTATGTCGTGCTCGCGACACGCCGCGTCCAATGGATTTACACCCGGATCACCTCTAGCCAATCGTTCTTGCAAACGAGTACCCGGACCGCAAAACTGGTAGCCGGGAATGTGCAATTCGAACGGAAGTGCACCAATCGCGCGATTAAACAGACCTCCACCTGTTTTTTTTGTTTTCATTGACATTTGCCGCATTCGGCGCTAAAATCGCGAATGTTCAAAGGTCTCGACAGCAGGACGAACATCTGTGCGACTGAGCGATTCGCGATACCGCGCATCTATAAATAGACGTTCAAACGAGAAAGTTCGATTCAGTCGTACAAAGTGTGAGAAAAAAAATGAGATTTGTGCGGCAACCGTGGGCGATTCGCGTGACGAATTGCGACGACAGATCACGACCGATGGAGGGCAACGCGGAGAAGCGCAGACACGGTACGATGCTGCCGACTACTATACGCGCGATCATTTGCGGTCCCTCGAATTGCGGTAAAACCAACGTTCTGATAAGTTTACTGGAAAGTCCGCACGGTGTATGTTTCGAGAATGTGTACGTGTACTCGAAATCGCTGCGACAACCGAAATACCGATATCTGGAGAATTTATTGACATCGATCGACGAAATCGGCTACTACACCTTCTCCAATAACAGTAACGTCATTCCACCGAGCGACGCGTGCCCAAACTCGATATTCGTCTTCGACGACGTGGCGTGCGATAAGCAAGACACTGTGAGAGAGTATTTCTCAATGGGCAGGCACTCGAGCGTCGACTGCTTTTATCTCTGTCAGACGTACGCGAGAATACCTAAACATCTGATACGCGACAACGCGAATCTGCTGATCCTATTCAAACAGGATGGTACTAATTTGAAACACGTGTACAACGATCACGTAAATACCGACATGTCGTACGATGAATTTTGCTCGTTGTGCCACGATTGTTGGCAATGCAAGTACGGATTCGTAGTGATAGATAAGGACAGCGCGCTTTCGAACGGCCGATACAGAAAAGGGTTTAACGTGTTCGCGATACCGCAAAAGCGGTCAGTCGTCGCCGATACGTCGTCGAAGGTGAAACGTTAGCGTTACAGAGAGAGAGATCGACGCTCTGCTTTGTTTCTTTTCCCCCGCGATGGCTGCGATCGACGGGAGCGAGACGATTCGCGAACGCGAGAAGATCGTGAAAGATATTGCGAAAACGAGTAATTCGATTCGTAAGAAACTTCGCACTTTGAAGACCGGTAAGATCGAGAAGGACATTGAGTTGGACACGCACTTTAAACCTCTCATCGGGCCGCTGAAAAAGATCGTCGACAACTCGAGCTTGACCGCGCTGAAGAAGGAGAAGCCGGAAAGCGTCGCTGGTGAGGAGGAGGAGGATGCTATACCGAAGATAAAGAGGGAACGATTAGACTCCTGGTCGGATCTCTCATCGTCGACACCGCGTAAATCTAATCAATCGAAACGCTCGATAGTACTACCAATAACCTCTACACCGATAACCTCTACACCGATAACCTCTACACCGACGCGAACCGTGCAACGTACAAGTCCCGAATTTCTCGAAAACGAGTATGTTTTCGAAACCACGGATGACTCGATCGGGACGACCGTTCAAAAGCAGTTGCAAACGTCGGAGGGGCGAGAATTGTTTATAGAAACGTTGGAAGATCGCTTCGGTCTACTGAGCCGAGTGTATATCTCGTCTGTTTTGGGCGCCGATCCAACGATAGACGACGTGTACGGCGTTTATCTCGACAAGAATGAATTGATGCTCGGTAATAAACGTTTTTACGTGGACAAAGCGGATAACATTCATATCGGCGACGTACGATACGCCGGTACACCCGGTATTTACGAGTTAATCTTCAAAAAAATACCCGATGATAAACTCTACACGGAGGCCGATAGGGAAAAGTACAGGAGCATACTGTTGGCGACGAGTGCTCATAAATACAAGCACGATCCTCGCGAGCGAGTAAAAGGTAACAGGGGATACAAGTATCTATTTGTAATCTCACCGTTGATATCGACCAAATCCAAGACGAAAAAATCCGGAAAGGGCGTATTCGCGCCTCGCGCGATGACGCTAACCGACAATAAGATCGACTACGTGCACTGGGACGACCCCAACGAGCTGGTGGATCGTCTGCGATTGATCGACGCATCGCGTCAAGCTGGCAACAATGCCCACGACAACGAGATCACGTCAATCATCGAGGAACTTCGCGAGGCTGGGCTTATTATAAATTAAACGGCGCGACAGCGATCCGTTCAATCGGTGTTGAAATGCCAATCAATAAATTCGGATTGTTCGAGCGGAGCGAAGACGCGACGAATGCCAATTCGTACCATCGGTGGAGCGGATTAGTGAGAAATTTCGTGCGCGACAACGCTCTGTGTCGCATCGCCACGGACTTTGACGCAAGGTCGTGCAAGATTCGTCGCGTAGCGCAACCTGAGACTGACGGTGACGCTGTTAACAAACTATACGTGGATCAGTGCGTTAAAAGTTTGCGAGATCAACGGAAAGAGTCAGACGAGAAGCTTACCGCGTTCGAGAAGGACGTGCGAGCGTTACAGACTGCGGTAAACGCGCTTCGGCGTGCGAATATCGTTAGATTGGAAACGACTCGCGAACGACGATGAGTGACAAGAAACGGTTCAGCAGAAACGACTATCGAACGGCGACGAGTGAAGAGAGGTAACGGTTAATTAACGACGGTGACAAACAGCAACGAACGACTCGAGAACGGTTGTCGGACGGCTGTCTTACGGTTCAAGAACGGTTGTCGGACGGTTCAAGAACGGTTCAAAAACAGCTCAGAAACGATTACGAGCGGTTCAGAAACAGGTGCGAACTACGCGGTGACAGGAAAGGCTACAAACGGCTAAAGAACGTCGACGACGACGACAACGACGATGAATGATAAACAACGGTTAACTGACGACGACGAACGACAACGAACGATTCAGGAACGGTTGTCGGACGGCCGTCAAACGGTTCAGGAACGGCTCGAAATCGTATCTGAGCGGTTCAGAAACAGCGACGAACGACGCAGAAACATAAACAGAAACGGCTACGTACAGTTAAAGAACGACGACAAACAACCAACGAAACGTTAACCGAACATGAGACCGTTAAAATCGACCGATGTGGATAAAAATATCGAAAAGCGACGGCTGGTGGACGAATTGCACGCACCGGCGAGAAGAAATTTTCCCCGCAGACACGTCATAGTGCGAGGATACGACGATCTGTGGCAGGCTGATATCGTCGAGATGCGTCCGTACTCGCGTTTCAACGGAGGCCACCACTACATACTCACCGTCATCGATGTGTTGAGCAAGTACGCGTGGGCCGTGCCGCTCAAGGGTAAAGGCGGCAGCGAGACAGCTGACGCTATTGCTGAGATAATTCGAGATAGCGGGAGGTGCCCTAGTAATCTACAAACCGACATGGGGAAGGAATTTTACAACACCGACGTGCAACGTCTCGTGAGAAAACACGGCATCAATCATTATTCCACGTATTCGGTGATGAAGGCATCGGTCGTCGAGCGATTCAATCGCACGTTAAAAAACAATATGTGGAAGATGTTTACGCTCAATGGAAATTACAAGTGGGTCGACGCCTTGCCGCGACTCGTGTCGGATTACAACGCGCGCAAGCATCGAACGATCGGCATGCGACCCGTCGACGTTACCCCCGCGATCGCCGAAAGACTCTTGGCTACGGTGTACAGCGCGATAAAGATCGCGGGCCCGGCAAAGTTCAAAACGGGCGACTCGGTACGCGTCAGCAAATACAAGACGATTTTCGAAAAGGGTTACACGCCGAATTGGACCACCGAGGTGTTTAAGATCTTTAAAGTGCAGCATACCAATCCCGTAACCTATCTACTCGAGGACTATCGTGGAAAATCCGTCGCTGGAGCGTTCTACGAGTATGAGTTGCATCGCGCGACGTATCCTGACGTGTATCTCGTGGAGAAAGTACTGCGCAGGAAGGGTGACGAGGTTTACGTGAAATGGCTGGGATTCGATGGATCGCACAACTCTTGGATACACAAGAATAATGTTATTTAATTCGTACAGATTGTATTTTTTTAAAACATATGAAAAAATAAACTATGTAAAAAATATTAAATACAAAATATCCAATATATAAAAAATATGTAACGACGTATGCAACATATAAAATGTTTGAAATACATATAAAATGTTTGAAATACATATACGATATCTTTATTAATATCCTTTCTAATATAATATGTTATCTACTATTGCGGGTTTCGTGTTCATCGTGGCGCTATAAACAAATATTTTTCTGGAAGAAGGGGGCTGTTATTGCGTATACGTATCTATTTCACACTATTTTTTTACGACGCAGTACGCGAGACAAAGGAAGAAATGCAAAACAAAGAAAAAAATGATCTTTCAAGATTCAGTTGGAGCGAGAGAGAGAGCAAAGGGTATATAACGAGGGATGCATCAAGCTACAGTAGTATGATTTGAGAGCTTAAACACCTCGGTGATACATCTGTGCATTGATTGAGACATTTAAAATCTGTGTACAGTGATCGAAACAGTTAAAATCTGTGCGGAGCGATCGAAACAGTTAACAATCTATGGTGCAGCGATTCATCTGTGCAACAGTTCATCTGGTAAATTTGCAAATTATTATTATTTAAAATTATTGGAATGTGATGTGGTATAATTTTTATGACATATTTTTTGTCAAAGGTTTTTGACAAAATCGCAGTATGGAGATGGTGGTGGAAGGCTTCGGTCTGAAGCTCACGCAAAAGGATCTTCACACGCTGGTCGATTTAAATTGGCTCAACGACGAAGTGATTAACTTTTATATGAATCTACTGATCGCCAGAGGTACATCTTCGAACAAATATCCGAAAGTACATGCGATGAACACGTTCTTTTACCCAAAACTTCTGTCGAGCGGTCACTCGTCTCTGAAGCGATGGACCAAGAAGGTGGACATCTTTGCGCAGGATCTCATTATTATCCCAATACATTTGAATGTGCACTGGTGTATGTCAATAGTAGATTTCCGCGATAAAACAATTGTTTATTACGACAGTATGGGCAGTGATAATCCGAAATGTCTGGCTGCGCTAAAACTATATTTACAAGATGAGAGTCTTGACAAAAAGAAACAACCTTATGATATGAGTGATTGGATATTTTATTCCGCCAAGAATATTCCGCAACAGACGAACGGCAGCGATTGTGGTGTATTCTCTTGCATGTTCGCCGAATACGTCTGTGCAAGCAGGAAGATAACGTTCACGCACGATGACATGCCGTACTTTAGGAACAAAATGTTTAGGGAAGTAATAAATGGAAATATTATATAAAAAAATTTTTTATTGAATAAATGTTTATAATATAAAATATAAAAATATATGTGATTAATATTGTATAAAAATTTTTTTATTGAATAAATGTTTTATAATATAAAATATAAAATATATACGTGATTAATATTCCTTCCATTATACATATACGTACATACATATATACATACATACATTCATACTAGTACATTACATTACATTACATTACATTACATTACATTACATTACATTACATTACATTACATATTATATTACGTTACATACATATGTTGTGTTATACTACTACTACGTACATTACATACATATATTCATATGTATATACGTACATACATTTTATTACATATATTGCATACATTACATACATACATACATACATACATACATACTATACATACATATTATACATACATATATACATACATACATGAATCTTCACTGTTCCTTATCATATAAAGGTATGCGATAATGTCCCCAAGGCAATGTATCTGTCAAATCCGGCACGATATATCGCTTATCGTCGTAAGGACTCAGAGCGATTTTCGTCTCACTGATAGTGTACACTTCGTGCATTTTCGATCGTATGCACGACTGCGGTCGAGTCATTTCGATCTCATCGTTCAGACACCGCGTGTAGTCGTCGAACGTAATGGTGCGCGCGATAACGTTGCTTTTGACACCTTTAGCTTTTTTACAATCTTTTTTGCCATCGACTCGCAAGGCATACATTTTCGCCCTAAGTCCAACGAATTCGGTCATGATTGCGCCGTTGTTTTCGTCCTTCATCAGGCCCGGCACTTTTTTATTCACGAGAGGTATACCGTAAGCGTTATCTACCGCGTAATCACTCGTGTCGAACCTGGCTATATCACGTTTCATCGTCTCGTACGC
>NW_027250256.1:0-31524 GCF_030848795.1 Temnothorax nylanderi | reverse complement strand
CCGCGGAGGGCTGCACACAGTAAACAAGCTGGCAACGGTTCTAACTACTGTCCAGGCTGATATATGTGACGGAAAATTGTGGACGAAGGGAGCGAGAACGAGAGAGAGAGAGAGAGAGAACGAGAGAAAGCGCCCCGGGGGAATGGTCGGTCTTCTCGATGCACGTAGACGTTTCTCGGCTATTTTATTTACGAATTATTTCATTTGTCCAGCGTATTCTAATTAGAGCAGCCATTTCTGAGCCGCCGTCGCCACCATTCTCATAGTCATCGTGGTCGTAGGTGCGCTCTCCTTGTCCGGCCGACGCGTTGCAAGGCACGGGGGCAATGGCCACGCTCTAATTGCATTACGGAAACATGAGTTTCCTCCGGCGAAATATATCACAAAACTTATCGCGCCGCGAAGAAATTGCCGTGGGCTCGCCGCTCGTATGCACTTCTCGGGTGCAAGTGCAAGCCTCGTAAGCTCCGCTTACGCCCCGCACCCTTATATACCTGCTCCTGCTCACCAATGCAAATCGTATATCACGACGGGCACTTTCGTCTCGCTATACAAAAACGCGAGTGGAGTTTGCTTTCACCTTCTCTATTCCGTTTTTCGCTCGAGACGGTTTTCCCCCCCGTAAAAGAAGGCCAATACGCGGAGGAAGGTGAAGATCGAACAACCGTTTTAAAACCGTTTAAAGCTTTACACTTAGACAGAGAATTGGAAGCTGAAGAGATAGTACTGCAAGGAACGATATGTGCCATGATCAAAACTCTCTCTCGAAATCTCGATATACAGAAAATATATAGAAAATATCATTTTTGTTTAAGAAAAATATCTTGTGCTTTATTTTTATTGTACTGCACAAAATGATACCTTAATCTGAAATTCGGAAAAAAGAAAGAGCGATCGTATACTCATGGACATCGTTCATAACGCTACTAATTAATTTAAAAATAAATTAAAAATTGCTTTCACTCACGCAGCGAATTTATAGAAAAATGTATTTCTGACGTAAATTTCAGCAGAAACATCCGAGGAATGCTGACACGTTGAAAAATACCGAATGTAAACAACGAGCTCTTGCCAAATGTTCCAGGTTCACCCCACTTTTCCGATCGTCGACGACGCAATTAGCACCGTTCGCGCGACGACGAAGCGCAAGCGACTCGGTAATTACCGCGGCTTTGCGTGGGCGCGTCCAGAAACGCGATGGAAATAAATATAAACGACGCGCCGCGCGGTTGGCTGCGCGAAGGCATCGCGAGCGTCAACTTCGTGGATCGCTACCGGGGGTCCTCCTTAAACTTGATTTGTGCTCAATTACCGTAATCCTCCGTCCTCCCCATTCCCGCCTCGCTGTAAGCCAACGCGAGACGCTTGCGAATGTCGCGACGATTTTATTTATACGCGCCGCGAGCCAACAGCCACGTCTCCACGGCGTCGCGGCGCAACAGAAAGAGGGAAGAAGAACGAAAAAAAAAAGGGAAAGAATGATGGAAAGAAAAGTGAAGAAGACGCGTTGCGCATATTCCGCCGTGTACCGATGCAATTCGTTTCGCATTTTATATCCGGCCGCGAGCGGTCTCACCTTTCCCTGCATCCCGAACCTCCCTCTGCCGGTTCCGACGATACGTCGAGCATGCACGTTCGCCCGATTCATCCCCGTGGAACGACGGCAACCTGGATTATTTCGATCTTCGCTGCCGCTAAAGTTAGCCAAAGAGATTACTGCGGCGCGACACGATTTCATCCACGGGAGGAGGGGAAGAGGAGAGAAGAGGAGAGGATGCGAGAGCGGAGGGGCCGGGTTGTGACGCGACTACGTCGTTTAAATATCACGGTAAACAGGGCCCGCAGTAATTCGGATGCCGGCGCAGGTGCCACGCGGAAACATCTATCAAGATGGCGAGATTGGGGGTGCAAGACCCAGCCCATTCCTCGTTGGGAGAAAGGGCGGCGGGAGGATAGGGTGAGGTGGATCAACTCGAAGAAACGGGGGATTTCTCTCTCTGTCTCTCTCTCTCTCTCTCTCTCTCTCTCTCCCCGCGGGACAGAAAGGACTAAGCTTTCACAGGACGGCTCTAACGTCGTCTTAACCCTTTCCGGCTAATACCGGATCGTAGGGAATTAACGGTCGCGACGACGATCGTGTTCACGAAAACCTGTCCTCGAAGTAATGCGGTTAACTGTCTAATAATTTACGAGTTCCGAAAATATCCGGGGAAACTTTATTGAAAAGCGATTGTCATCGCGAAAGAGAGAAATTGGAGAAATCCTTTGGAATATAAAATGCAGCTTCGCGCGGCGAGCGCTACACCATTTTTTGCACCTAGCGGGTAACTCGATCCTGAATTTACATACGTTCTGTGAAATCATTTATGAACTTCAAAAATAACGTGCGATTACTTTGTAAGTTTACCAAAAACAATTCGATATAAGAAAATGATTAAACATAGAGATCGTCATATCGCTAAAATTATATCTACCGTTTCTCTCCTTTTAAATAACAAATCGCAGATATTTAAACTACACTTTGTACCGTGTAATAATTTACGAGCATTGGAAATATCACAATTGCTTAGAACTTGGTCGAGAAATAATCGTTATACAATGTAAAATAAGGACTTAAGAAGAGAATTATTCTATTATGATAAATGGACTAACGATTTCTGTGCTCATAATAATTAGCTTGGATGTTAAATAAGCAATACGTTGTAAAGCGATGCAAGGTTGACAATGTCTAATAAAATTCTACGTAAAGTAGAACTTAAATTTATTATTATGACGCATAATGGTCACGCAACAATTTATTGATTACCGCCATTAAAGATATAATCTTTAAATCTCGCAGACTACATTCCTGGTAAATTCGTATGCACCAAAACTGTTTCCTTCGTAAATTGCGAATGTACCAAAAAACGGCCGTAAAGCGTTAGCGTATATTATCTCGTAGCAATCTCTCGCGCACTTGTCTTTTTTTTCAACTCATCATTTTTAACTGTCTGTGCAAACGTTTCGTAATCAACGTGTCTCGTTTGTATCCACTACGGTATCTGCGAATTGCCTACGTTAATGGTAAACGATTTGCGGGCCGTAAATATGCGTCCCGGCCGTTAACGTAATCGCCGGTACAATCGTGCCGCAACTTATCGGTCGCACCTGCGACGACTGCGATGATGTCTTCACGAAATGTCTTCGAATGTGGATGAGTCTACCTACCGGGTCGTAGGAACGTGAAACATTTCCGCAACAAGTTATTGCCCTCGCAAAAATCGAGATAACTAGCGAGAATACTTACGAGATAACGGGAATAAAGATAGAATCGCGAATCAGTACCTGGTTACTATCAGGCAATTGCAACCGACTCAAATACTGTGTCTACCGGTATGTTAGTCATTATAGTAGAAAGCACAAAAAGAAAAAGAGTGAAGATATCTCGGAGCGAAAGAAAATTTCGTAACAAACAGGAAATTGCGGAAAACGACCGAGGAAGAGATTGCCGAGGTTGCGACTGACGATCCAGATACGAAAATCGTAAAGTTGCTATGTAACAGCGACTAGTATAATATCCAATACGGTACTCTTCGCGCTAAGATTAAAGGTGCGTAAAGCGAACGCGGCGCATAAACGTTTTAGAAGCTCTTCAATTCTATGGCTACAAGACTGCGCGACCAGCGCGAGCGAGATATTATTTTAAACGCTACATTACATCCGTGTGGTGTGCCTATATTACGCAGTTTCCTCGTTCGATATTGTTAAGATGCATCTATATTATTGGAGCATGAACCAACCAGAGCAACAGTACATTCATTATAATGTGTGTAATAATTGAGAGCAAACAAATTCATTCAACCCAAATGAAAATAGCTTTTACAATACTCACACGGCAAATCTGTGAATTGCGTTTTAGAAAATAAGTTTTGATATTTTATCGAAATATCTCACATAAAGAAAATACAAAGGATATTAATCGCTAACGAAGGAATTCGTATCTGTGATAGCGCAAATGCTTCCACGAGCACGTATACAATTATAGATATAAATGCATAGATACTTGGCCCTGCGATAGTGTAATGTGTTGGCCATGACATAAAAAGTACAAGATCATACGTCAAATATTAGCAAAAAGCGAATTTTTGCGCAGCGAAGCAGCGACGATCTAATATTCTCATAGAGCGTAATAACAAAGGATCTCTAACGCATTAATGTACATCCAACGCGATAAAACACGCTAGAGAAGAAGCATTATGTACCGCGAATACGAGCAAATGAATTGTATTGAAAAATATGAGGATTACTGCGATGCATTATGATGTAAAGTTACGTAACCCGATATTTCCGGTCAATGATGATGTGATCGAGGCAAAATGTTTTCAACATCGTAACGATCCGGAATAAATTTCGCTTTATCGAGGACGCAACGATCTCTCCGCCATAACTTCTTAAGTATGACGCGGAATTTAGTGTTAATCCTATTTTTAATAACGGTGATTTTATAACTCCTCGAACTTAAGAGCAAACGACAATTAACGTCTTCTTCATACATACGTTCTATATTTTATATTTATACATACTTGTATATTTTTAACCTTATGTTATGAAACTGCTCGCTCAGATCATATACATATATGATCTCATTTACTCTTCCCTTATCTCTCTCTCTAAAAACCGTTGCAACTAATACTATGCTTCTATCTTTTCAATTTATAAACAGCAGTCTTTTTTAATACGATATGCGAAACACAACTGACTAACATATTATTTAATTCTTGCAATTTTATAGAATTCTTTTTTTCTGTATCAAAATACGATAACGATCCTGAAAATCTCACGAATACAAAATTCGTTCGTCGAGATTACATAAGCGTCGCAGTGCAACGAGCAAAACCGTGAATATCGATGACGCACGTGTCAGAGCGAATTAAATCGAAGTCAGGGAACTACAGTTGCGATCAGCGCTTCCTTGAGGTCATGGAAAAACACAAATTACGGAAATCAGCCCGCCCGTTTGACTCGCTGACACGCATACTACGCCTACCGCGCCGTTTGTACTCGCGTGATTGGCGCGCTGAAATAATCAGCTTGTTGCAACGTCAACGTGCAATCGCTGGTGTGCCGAGCCCCGGTCGTGCACGCCTCGTTCCGTTTGATGTACGGGCGTAATTTCAGGGTGTCTGGAATTCGCATATGACACGTGCGACGTGCCGTATGATTCGACGCCCGTTCGCCGCGCTCTCATGCCCGCCGGTCTAGAAAAAGTTTCTCGCTTGGCACGCATGCAGAGCGAGCGAGCGAGCGAGCTTTCGATCGTCGTCGCTTGGGAAGACTCGATCATGGCCGAGAGATAAATTTGTTTACACTTGCGAACACGCAAAAGTCTGAATACACCCTATAAAATTCCCCGATTATCGCATGTTTTTCATGACAAATGTTTAGAATGAAATATATACCAAATTTTTGAACGATTTATTTCCATTCTGTGCAGCGCATTTTATATTTAATGAATTTTTTTCAACCACACATATTAAAATTGGAAATGACAATCAAAAATTAAACACATATTAAAAATTGGAAATAACAATCAAAAATTAAAAGAGTCGCGTATTAAACTTTAAAAATCGATTTTTTCATGAAGTTTTTTTATGATATGCAATTTTAGTACTTGGAAATTATAACTATTTTACGCGCGGTAAAATATCGTGTAAGAAATAATGCACTCACCAGTTGTTAACTTGAAGAATCGTCAACCCCGTGTCCTGTGCCAACTGTTTTTTCTGGTCTTCCGAGGGATATGGATGCTGCAAAAAGAATAAATTTACTCCATTAGAAATAAAATTGAACACGAACGATCTCGCATACTTAAGTAACTATTAATGCAACGCAAGTCAAAAACTCGTGTACTTAGAGAGCGAGATTGCCAACGAAAGATTGCAATTATTGCATACTAGTCCCAATAGAACGGTTACGTTGAACGCAACAATTAACGGACATAAAATGCGAAGATAAAAGAAACAATTTTCTCTTTCTCGGTCTCGCTCTACCATCGCTTTACCGTTTCGCGTTTCTCGCCGACGGACGCATGGCGGGGCTTTCAAATAATTTATCGAGTGATTTATCGCACACCAAGGTAAGTACATAGAACAGTGCATCGCGCGCGCTGAGTTTTATCTGCGCGACGATCCACGCATTACAGGCGCCGTATCGTCTAGATGCACCTGCGAAATATTATTTATTGCTGGCCAACAACAATAAAAAAAAAACACACAGGCACAGAAAGAGGAAGAGGAGGGGGCGGTGAAAGAGACAGCAGCTACAGCAAAAAGTTCCTTTTATATATCGCGCTCTCGGACGGCCGCTTTTTATCGCGCGGTTGCATCGACGCAGATGCACTCGTACTACGCTAAAACGATGCGCCAAGCGCGACACGCCGCTCGTATTGCCCCTCTTTCGCAAAAGGGAAACTATACGAGTGCACACCGAAGAAATGCAAGAAGAATACTGATGTAGTAGAGGAACTCGGCAAAACGAAAGATTCGTTCGATTTCAGCTTAATTTGAATATTACTGTAAAATAAATTATTATAATAAAAAGAAAAAAGAGATATAAAGCCGCTTATTTACACAAAATCTTAAAATATTAAATAGACCAACAATAAGTACAACTGAAGTATTCTTTATACATACATAGTCCACTTTTATGTATCATTAAATCTTTGGCTGTCTCGTATCCATCATGGGAAATTTGGATAGATAAATTATAACGCTCATCGGATATTCCATCGATCTTGTGCCATAAATTCGTGCAACTTCCTAACCGTTCTTTCGGAAAAGTTACTGCGAGCATTAATATCAAGAACCGAATCTTTCCGATGTTACGCAGTCAACCCTGTGCCAAGCTTCTAAAAAATGTATGACACGCATATGCGACGTTGCGCACCTGCATGCTACGTCAAGCCTGGTATCTTTGTTCCCGCATGATATTAACCTTCGCAGAGTTCAAGTAAATCCTTTTTGAATACGTAACGCAATGTCGGCAGTCGCATTGAACAATTTTTTCATAATAAAATCAAAGCTAATTAATTCGTTAACGTAATTTAAATAATAATCAGTGGCGCACATTTAGTCCAAAAAATATCTTCTTAAAGAACGGGGAATTAATTAAACCAAATGGACTGATCTTCACGAAACTTACTTGAACGGAATAAAATCTTTGCGGTCGGAATTGAGCGATACCCACACTCTGAAGAGCATTAAAAAAAAATTCTGCACGCGATGTACAGAAAACAGTCACCGACGCTCAATTACATTACACCTAGCCAGACGTATTAATTTCGCGGGCGCAAGCACATCTCAATTTTAATCTCGCATTAACCGCAATTATGAAATTAGACGCACGTAATCGTCACAAGTAAATAGTCCGCCGACAGTTGCGTTCCCAATGGAGACGTTCCCTTCGAAGACTATCTATCCGCGACACGCGAGGATTATGTTAGTCAATTTTCTCGATGTAGAAGGAAAACAACGAAGTCTTCTCGACCAAAAACTACTTCAGCATTGATTATTTCCTGTCTTGTTGCTCTACATTCAATCTCTAATGCCGGGTACTCAATAGGACCTGCGACGTGCAACGCAAAGGTTGCTACAATTTTTTCACAATGGGTTTGTTCCGAAATAAGACGTACTCACTAGTTGCAGCAATTGTTGCGTTGCACGTTGCAGAGCCTAGTGAGTACCCGGCACAAGACACTAATATATACAATTAAGAAACATATTCAAACAAACAAGCGTATTTATTATAGACATACCTCATGATATACTTGTATTAAATTTAATACAAAATCAAGGTTACGCAACGAACAATGCTTGGCTCAGCTTGGCCCGTGCCAAATTATCGACTGGCACGAAAAGATCCGGCCACGCATAAAAGCCGGCGGCTGCGTCGCGAGCCGGACGAACCGCATCATATTTTTACATAATTAGCACGTGGCGCCCGCGGTATTACGTCCTCCCACCCTCACGCTCCCGATCGTTACTTTTTGCCGAAGCTTGCGGTATTTTTGGACACTGCCGTAGCCCACAAATCCATCCCCCGGGCCCCTCCGCGACCGATGCTGTATCATGTTTCTTGGAGGCGAGCCACGATATACATACATCAGAAGCGTGGCTCCGTTTTCCCCACCCGCCCAACCCCGGTACACCCCATTGTGCGCCGGTGTATATCCGATCCGAGCGATTCTTATCCTAATTAAATCGGCTGAGCGTATTGTCTGGGCGTAGAGTTTCCATCGGATCTCCGTGGATATCTAACGCCGCGTATAAAGCCGCGTCGAGCGGAGAATTGAGACGATCGCGCGGGCGCGGGGGACCCCCCCCTCGAGAGGACGATCCGAACGCGAATCGATGCGCGCTAAATTACAGATTCGTCGACATGATCGACGCACGACATGCGGGATGCCTCGAGTGAATATCCGCGTCAGACCGACTGGCAAGGTGTACGAACTTCATTCGATTATCAAGATCCGAATCGACCACGCGCGTATATCAGTTAATTTCCCCTTAATTTTCCGTAGCCATATAGGTGACGAAAAGTTGGTATATTTCACGAGAATTTATACTGACATGTACCGTGAATATGTAAACGGGCACATGCATTATTTTTAACGCTAATGAATGTACCACGAGTAATGATTGAGCATTATTAAATTTATAAACGGAATGTAATAAACGGCCACCTGTCTTACGCTCGTCGATCAGCGATATTAAACGGTTCTGAATCGCCAGAAATACGCGATATTTGGTGAAGCGATACTCTGCAGTTTCTCTTTACGGTTCGGATTTTCCAGAGATAAGTTGCCCGTTGGGTTCGTTGGTGTATGCATAAAACAATCAAGATAATTGTCGAAGCTATGTGGGGACTGCCTGGCTGGCTGCTTTCCACCCTCCGCGCGATTCGAGATAGCTGCTGCGAGCGAAGGAGGAAGCAACGGTTGAGGGAGGGAGATGGAAAGCAGGAGCTATCCAATTACATTGAAAACAATAGTCTTAAGTGCTCGTGGCGGTCCGTTCTGGGCTACCCCCCAACCCTGTAGCGTCGATGCTTTTCCACCGACGGTTTCCCGTTCCAGGCTGCGATATAGCCGTGGCGACGCGCACGTTTGATTTCAAAAAGATATTGCCCACGGAATACTACATCATATAATATACTTTTCGCTTATTTTTATAAGGCTTTTCATTATATCGTTGTATAATATTCATATACGAAACTGCTCATCGTATTACATTATCATATTTTCAATATTCCGTTAAATAATACACATATATTAATGAGGTATACTTTATAATAAAATTACGATGATATCATCGGTGGCACCGATGACGAAATGGCCCGTTTGGTTCTCTTCATCGAATACAAATCCGAGATGGGAACGAGAGGAGAAAGAAAGGCAGAAGCGACGAGAATGAAACGCGCCGCGTTGCAAGAGCACGATTCAGTGGCCAAACAAGCGATAAAATGAAAATGAGCGGTAAAAAGACAATATGAAAACCATTTGGGTTTTCCCGAGGGCTGGGGCAGGAACGAGCCAGGCGGAAGCGGGGCTAAGTGTGTAAATGAGTCCGTAGTTTAGCCCGATTGCCTCTAGACGACCCCTTTCCGCGGTGCGCAAACCTCATCCACGGCTCGCTACCCTGATAGCAGCACCGGTATAGCTGAAATAACCGTAGTCTTCCTGAGGAGCAAACTGCTCCCTAAGACAATTCTCGAGACAATGAGATCGTTCGTAGCCCGAATTCAAATCAGTACAAATAGACGATGGATTAAATGTCTGTATTAGATGCGGGGCCGTTTCCTGAATTGATGGCTGCTCTGGATACTTCCGGGGCCATCTTCGGAATTATTCAATTACGATACTAAATTGAATAAGGTATCTAAACTTATCAATATCAGACAAAATTGAGTTAGTCGCTCGAAACAATTTACGAAGTAGACCGCTAACATTTGCAATACTCACCCGTGTCTAAGAAGTTGTATAAAATAAAAATAATACAAATCGTACATTTCGTTCAATGTAATCAAGATTATTTCTATACTTCTTACGATGCAAAAGTATACATGTTACGATTGATCTAATTTCATTTCATGAGCGAGACGTAACAGACGTTAAAAAGACATCGTTATTCTTTCATCTCTGTACTATTCGCGCATTGATCCGCAATTTCGCTCGCAACGTTCCCGCGCGCGAGCGTGACAATTTGCTGGCGCATCGGTTCGATGACGGGGACCGCGCGTGTGCTGCGTCAGGTCGTCGATGCCTGGGACGGGTGGATGGGATGCACATTGGAGCTCTTCCTGGCCTCGTGTCTCTTCGTGTCCTTCGTCGTTCCGGGATGTTACCCCACCCCGTGGTAACCGGGGCTCTCGGTGCCGAATGACACGTCGATGACGACCCGCTGCTGACTCCGACTAACGAGCGGGGCGTTGGGGGCGTGGGAAGCCACCAGAGATCGCGCCTCGTCATCACGCGCCTCGGAGTCCCCTCTTCCGCCTCGCGTCCAGAGAATTCATGTCGAGCGGATGAGGTCGCGAAGCCCGAAGAGGTCACTACGGGTGGCTACGTCGATTTCACATCACCTGATCATCGGATCGTGCGGATCGGCCGACTAAAGCAAGAGAGAGCTGAGTGGAATCCTTCGTGACAGGCGAGCTGATAAACGAAGGGTAAACGCGATGAAATAAATGGCGGTGGTCGCGATGCGAATTCGTCTTTGTCAGAATTGCGAAGGATTTAAAACTGCCTAGATCAGAGCGAGAGAATCGCATTCAGGCAGAAGCGCCGATTCCCAAGGTCGAAGTAAAACGGGAACGTCTTCGTTCCCGCGATGACTTCACGTGTAATTACAACGGAAAGATGGGAGCCAGCCAATTGTCACGAGTGAATTTCGCGCTGGAATTGCCCCGACCGGTCGAATTGATGGGAGGGAAAGCGGGCTCTTTGGTGATGTGAAAATGAGGAGGAGGAAATGGCGGATGAGCGAGGGGCGGATATAAAATAGACGATGTCAGCGCGTCAGTCATCCGTAATACCTTCATTCCGTTTGTCTCCCTCCATTGGTAGGTAGAGGGCATGTATATATATATATTATATATAAGGTATTTCCATGAGCGGACACAACTTCGTTATCGCCTCTGAGGTTATTCAATTTCGGCGTTAAAATCTTCTAATGTACCATTATTGCTTCGAGGGGACACGACGACCTCGCGGAGCGATAATGGCTTGCTGCACGTCGAAAGAACTTGAATGAAATTCTCTTTAAGGCGGAAGACTAGCCTGACATTGTGGCCGATTGACAAGAATAATGAAAACAGTCTGTAATTGGCCGATAAAAAACATTTTAAAGCACATTTATTGTCAGAAAGTATTTGTATTGCACGACACGTTTGATGTTATAATAGACACATGTCACACACATGTACGCGCATACCAATCAATATTTTTCATTGTCCTTTTATTTCACTTTTGTAAAAAATGTGTGCGATAATGTTTTAATAATACAATATATTATGCGATAAACAGTTCATCAATACAACTACTTTCTGTCGCATTAAATTTTTGTTTTTTCCCTTGAAATAATACACAACGAAGTTATATGAACAGAATGTAAAATGAACAGAAAAGGATTAAAAAGGATTAACAAATTAGATAAAAGATCAATTCAATTGTCAGCATCCAGAGATCGATTCCTATCCAAACTTTATCACATGACGTGCTATTTTGAAGATTCTTCGCGTTCCCTTGTATAATTACAAACGAAACACAATGGAATGCATAAAGGTATGCGTGCGGACGCGCCTGCAGCTATATGCGCCATGCTCGAACGATACCAGATAAGCCGTACCCAAAGATGGTATGCTGCTCTGATGCCGACTCGTGGTAGAACGCTAACCAACACGGCAATGAGAACTCGACAAACGTGGAGTTCCATCTGCCAGATAGACATCGTTCCGCGACTTGCTTCGTCATTGCGGCGGACCTTTCAATATACAGCCGCTTACGTCCCTCAGATTCGCTTACTAAGAATCGGAATGTTTTACTTCCGCATCGCTTTCGTTAAAGAATAGCTATATGTATCTACATGCAAATATTTCCGATATAAAGAACAAAATAAAAAGTTTTATATAGTAATTATATTTAAGTAAGAAACACTCTAGCATATAAAATATAAATGTATTGAGATACTGAAAATACCGTAGGCTGTTTTAAATTAAAATTAAATTTAAATTACAGGTTCTTACCGGGACTTGTGTTCTTTTTCTCAACTCGCGCCATAAAATAAATAAACTGATCACGTGCAATAAATATTGCACTTGAAACGCTGAAGCGGTTTCGAAGTGCCAAAAATACTGACAACAAGTAAAAAACCGATAGCATCGAGTGATGCGTGGCATTTTTGATGGCGATCACCGATACAAGGCTCAAGGACAGCCCCGAAGGTAGCTTTACGTACGCGAGGCTCTCGGGAATCCATGGACGATTCCGCTGGTCGGTTCTCTGGAAATCGATGCTGACGAGCGAATTGGTACGGCGACCTGCGGGGCGTGGTCGAGCCGAGTCTCTGTGACACGGCCACCTCAATCACCGTGCGACGCCCAAACCTGTCATTATCACGCGACCCTGTCTACCGTAGGGTCTACGCGCGTACGCGTACACACAGCGCCAATGCGCCGAGGGCGCATACGTGAACGTGCGTTGAGTTCGACGCACGATCAAACTACGTGATCCAACGGATCACAAGGAACACGCGTCAAGGGCGCCAGACGTAGTGTGCCGAGGGGATGCAGACTCGTTGATCACCTCCTTGTCGCAGTACGCGGACACACCCCCGTCATTGTGTCCTTCGAGGTAACGCGGCGCTGGAGGAGGCGGATCCTTCCTTCACAGGAAGGTTCAATCGTCCGCAGGTCCGACGACCATTGACCCCGGCTAGTGACCCAACTTTGTCTCCCAATTTCATTGATTAGGCCTCGCGCTCTCGCCTGCTGCAAGCGTCGTATGCCACTCGCGACCCCACGAACTCAACGCTGATTGAACCGTACTAATGAAACGGTTGGTTGTAACCCTAGCCTAATCTCACGTGTGAGAGATACCAGGCTTTTAACTTCAACGATCTGATTAACCTACTTCCACCGAAGATCTTAGTAAAATAAACTTGCTTTTAACGCAACTTTTATATTTACCACGTACATTTTTTGCAATTCTATCAAAACCTCAATATCTCAATTACGAAAAAAAGCGCAATTACACGACCCAAAATGAGAGATCTGAGCGGAAAACACGGAATGAAAGACGTTGAATTAGGTGTCCGATATCCGCACCACTTCATAAAATTGGCAAGATTATGTGCAGCCTTCGCTCTCTTTCTCTCTCTCTTGCTGGCTCCAAATGCGAACGCTGCTATTCCCAACGTCGCTATTATTACCATCCCCGTCTCTTCACAGTCAATGTTTGAAGACCGTATCGAATTCTCGCCGTTAATGAGAGGCGGGCGGAATTATTGACAAGAATCCAGCTCGCTCGGATCCCACCCTCTCTCCCACCCAACGTGCCGCACGTCAATCGGTACCAAGCACGCCTCGTGACTTGTGGGAATCGGGATAATTATAACGTTTCCGTTGAGTTTCGATACGGGGAGGGAGGGGCGAGCGTAATGGTGGAACCTCCTCCTCTTTCTAGGGGCCCCTCAGGCGGCAATTCTACGCTCACGCTCGCGCCGCTACCCAGCAATCATCCCCAGTCAGTCTTTCAGTCAGTTCCGTTGCTATTTAATTATCCATTTAAAGCGTGTAATCTTCTCCTACGCGGCACCGATTCACTCGTGCCGGTCATCTCTCGATGAGGGACAACGAGAACGATGATGACGTCGTGAAGGTCTGAAGAGGGCACAATTTTAAACTGTATGGCAATTCGTGATGAAAGTGCATAATATATAAAAAAAAGTCCTTTATCTTAATCGTGAAATGTAAAATGTAATATATATATAGTTATTAATTTTCCCTTATAATCTCGCGTGTTCCAGATGATTATTTATTATCTCAAAGATAGTATTCATCGTCATCCAAAGAAAGCTTGTCCTTATATATTCATGACTAATAAAAAGAAATAAAAAGGTGGAATACTACGCAGACAATAGCAAACAATCGATCGACGAGGATGAAATTATCACATGTTTCATTTACATTTGACACAGCAAGATGCGTTTTGTTCAGCTGACAAGGATAAGGTCGTAGGCGATCGCAATAGAGAAGGCTGAATTTAGATTGCCGCAGAAAAGCGTGGGAGTACACCGTGTATATACATCGGTCCGGTCGAGACGCAAATGGTCATCGTTACCGATATCGGTAACAAGGATACGGCTGGCACATGGAAGACCATTTTCTTCCCAGGTTTACTATCGAGTTGCAGGTCCAAAGAAAAAAATGAAACGAGGATTAGACTCGCGAAGATTCTTTTGAGCGGCTGAAAACGTGTTCTCCGGATTAATGCAAGCATTGTTTGAAAATTTAAACGTTTACAGACATAGTTTGTCACGAAAAATAAAATGATAAATGAGAGAAATCGATAAATCTTGGCAACATTTATTGTATTCCAAATTAATAGACGGCGATACGAGTCAGGCGCGGTACGTGGTGCGCAAGTAAAGAAATTAATATAATAGTTACAGAAGTAACGAATTACAATGTATATATATACATATATTCCAACTTAATAAACTGCGCGCCGATTATTTGTCGGACTTGAAACACAGCTATCGTTGGAACATTAATACCCTTCCCTCCCCGGAATTAAATCTACACGATTTAATTATTTAAAAAACTGTAAAGAAATTATTGCGAAAAATATTACGTAAGCCAGGATTCGAACCTGGAACCTCCCTCATTCCGTGCAGGGCGTCGTACCAATTCGACTACCGAGGCATGTGGTAATATTTATCGCAATAACCAATTTATTATATTCCATTATTTCACATTTATTTGCGTTTCGATGATATCTTCTGAGAAATTAAATTTTAGATTTTATTTTCCGTTGCAGAAAAACAAAGAGTATGGTACGTAAATCGTCACGGGATCGTCCCTTCGTCATTCGAACGGGACATAGCTCCGTCCGGAGAACACGTTTCCAGATCGTCTTCCTTTCTTACCCCTGGCGCAGAGGCGTATAAGCGAAATAGCTGTTAGGTGATATTGGGGTACGGCATCGATATATGTTTCTCCTCGTCGCATCTCGTCGTTCTTACCCATTTAGGAGCGTAGGTGCTCCGCTACTCACGCTCGGGACTCGTAGGTGGAAGGGTGGAAGAGAGGCGACCCTTCCGCGTTTAGTGTCAATTTATTCGGGATTCCCGAGATTCCCGAGGCTTTGCCACGCACGATCAGCCTCGCCCGTTTGCATAATATTGTATTTATTTCGTCTTGTAACCTCGTACACGCGTTCCCGTCCCGCATTGTCCCTCCCTTCCTTCGCCCTCTCACCTCCAAGTTTCCGCGCCTCGTGTATACGTGTGGGTAGTGACGGGAGAAAGCTTCGTTTAGTTCCCTACTTTCGAATAGCGTCATATATGCGAGGCCTGAAATACGGGCTATACGGGTTGCAAGAAAATCCACGACGGCGGCTCTTCCTTCCGACACCTTTTTTCGAATCTTTCTTCGCTCGCTCTCTGCAACGTATCCTAATATCACGCGCTTGTGACGAATTATTTAGATGTAGTTAGCATATGTTGACTTCGGTCTTTCAGTCACATAATCGTAAAGTTACCTGATATATATATATTTACACAAAAAATGTTTTCTTTGTTACTAATCGTGCAATAACTCGAGTAAATTCAACCTTTGCGAGAGGGTACATATGATGAATTTCATTAATTTGATCGTTGATGTTATATATCGTGTCCCGAGTACATTAACATAGTGTAGCGAAATGTGTATTTGAGGAGACATCTACACGGCGATGTAAATGTAACTGGCTGAGACACCAGTCGGAATTATTGAAAGCGAGGCAAGCGTTGTTCAGCGATAAAGAAAGGCAAGGGGCGGCTGTTATCGTTGCTCGTTTCATGAATAAGCACGCAACATCCGTATCGAGAGTACGAGGAGCAACCACGTTCGATAAGGCGAATCGCCAAAGTAAACGGGCGTGTTATCGGTCGTATCGCCGGAGTGTCGCATTAATTTAAATATTTAGCTGCGCGTACCATTTCGCAAGTCGCACATTATAAACTGTTTCTTCATATTTCTGTGGAAATATATCTTAATGATTAAATTAATTTGTAATTAATCTTATTAAATAATTTTCGTTTGCATCAGCAAACAATTCCAATTATCAACAGATAATGTGCTTTGAAACTATCGTACGAAATAACTTGGTCTATTCTTATTGTCTCTGATAAAATATTCATGATAAGAGGCGCGTGTGCTCTAACGAACATGCTTTAACAAACGGAATTATGCAAATCGCATGTCTTCAATGATCAGTATCAACAAGAACCGACGGAAGGTAGCGCCCATAAGTCCCCATAAAAATATTGCAGCGTAACACGATCCATTGTGAACGCGATTAATACGATAGTCCCATATTTCTTCTTGTACGACACGTCGTCGTAAAAGATGGCATTCGATATGAGAATAATTCTACGCGTCAAATTATTCGATGAAATGATAGCGAGCATAAATTATTCACACGCTACGGAATTATCCGTAGAAATAATCCTTCGGGCGCGCAATCGATACCGGTTGATTTTATAGGCGGTGTACGTCAAAGGTATTTGTCGATATCGAGAATCACGTCCAAAAATGTTATTAACAGCTGCTCGGAGCACGCATTGATTTAACAATATTTTCTTTATGTCCCGCGAGGTAAATCACTTTTCCCGTCGAGCATAAAGCATCGCGCGCGGTCGACATTCGCAATCATAAAATACAATATTCATAATGAGGACGTCAGTCAGAGAGGTGCGGACGAATTGACGGAGGTTGCTGCACGGACGAATGGCCGATTGCAGTGCGGCGCGGGGGTAGCAGAGCGGTGTCGACGGCGGTGGTGAGATGGTGGTGCTGGTGGCGGCGGTGATGGTGGCGGTGGTGCATCGATAACCCGCGCGTCGAAGAGTTTGAGTGATTGACGCGATCGGATGGAACAGATCGTGATGCACGCGGAGAAAAGTGTTGACCGCTCGTTCCGGGCGAACATACGTATGGCAGCCGACCCATTGACAGGTGCATAACGCTTTCAAACAAATAGGAACAAATTCCCCTCTCTCTTTCTCTGTTTCGCGTACATATCAAAATGCATTTTTAAAGCTTACCGGTGTACGGCAATAAATATCAACAAACGAGTATCCCCCTAGGCTATAAATAAAATCTATGTATTTTTAAAACCTTTTTTTTTGTTTTGTTTTTCATACACGTAGACACAACGCCCGTTGGACATTCGGAGGTATTTTGCCATCACAGGTAAGTCCGACGTATTTCGTCGCTGCGCATTTCGCCAGGCGTCCATTTCCGAATGTGCAGAACTTTTTTCCGCGATACGTTGGCGACTGACGCGATATTTGCGCAACGCGGAATTTTTTTCAAAAAAAGAGAGAGAGAGAGAGAGAGAGAGAGAGAGGGAGATACGAAAAATAGGAAAAACACACCCAATGCTTTTCCACGTCGTAACAGAATGAAAGCACTAAACGCGCGATAGCCAGCAACAACACGAACGCGTGTACCCATTATGCCATAATATCGATAATAAACTTTTTCGCCGCTCTCTCGAGCGGCGATATTTTTTTGTTGACTCATCGACAATTCGCACGGTGCACAATGAACGCGATTATAATCATCACAAGCGTAACAATTTACGATAATAAAAAAATCCCTCCGTAATCAAACTCCATCTAAATTCTTTAAAGATTAACGAGGCACGTGTTCTTTGCAAATATCTTAACTATAATTCAGAGATGTTTCTTCAGTCGCGCACCGTACAGTCGACTAATTTTTTAAGCACTTTCCCAAATTTAGTTCGTTACAATTCTCTTAATCGCATCATTTTATCGATAATCTCAAGAATGGCGGATGCCAATAATACGCGCGGCATCGCTTCAGTCATGACGAATGACATCTTCCGAGTCAGGTCGAATCGCGATGAACGGTGTCGTTTTGCGTTTTATGCTTGGCCCCGGACAATTGATCCATCAGGCTGAGCGCGTAAGCTGTAGCGTTGCACCTGTGCATCGTATACTGTGTAGTGTGGCCGGTGGTGGATGCAACGCGAGTCTGCTTGGACAGGTGATTGTCAGTGCTTCAGGCGCCGCCTCGAGATTTTCATAGACTATCGTCCGTGCGAAGTCATCAAAACCGCACAAACCTGAATATATCTCGGCCACAACCAGCTGTGGCCGAGATTGAAATCGTGCGATAGCATCGTGCTTGAGAAGAATGCACAACGAGAAAAATAATTTTACGAAACTTTCTAATTTAGTTACCCTTATCTTTGCGTATAGAAGCATTTTTGCGATGGATAAATGCACACGAACCTAATACAATATTAGTTACATTACGTTACATTACTGATGTACAGTTAATTGCGTATAATCCGTTTTTTAGCAAATTAAAACTTGAAGTAGATACGCCGATAATAAAGGTAATCGATTTGCTGGCGATAGCGATCTGGAATTACAAAATTTCGCGTTGGTAGAGAGCGCGCGTATTTATCTATACGTTTGATGGCTCCGGCCGATTTTACTACGTGCAACGTCAAACGTTTCCGGCGGTGCGCATCGCGCGCGCGGCATAAAAATGACAGCTCATTGGATTTTACGAACCGGCCCCACGGCCGCATTGCACCAGCGGCGCACCGGCCGTGATACAAACAGTCCGTTGCGTCGGTGATTTTCATCGCCGTAATAATGCGTTTATCGGCATTCCCACGCCCGGTCGATCAGTCCGATGAAACCTATTCCCGGCGAACAACCGAGTCATGTCCACGCCCTTTTATCGTTAACGCGCCAAATATTTTTTTTTTTTTTGGCGCAGAATAAATTAACTTTACTCAATCAAGCAGATTTTCCAGCACGAGGAACATATTTCAAATGGTTATTGCGCTGGGTCGCTGGCCAGTATAAGTATTGAAATATATATCACGATTTATATGTCATGTCAAATATATCGTGATATCGCACGAATATATTGGAAATATATCCATATGAATCGCGGTTAAACATCCAAATATTTTAATATAGAGTTAATCAAAACGAATTATATTTTGGTACATACATAGCAGCATTAAAATTCCAAGTTATAAAAACTTAAAGTTATTTCGGTTTTAATAAGATATTTTATTTAAATTAAATTGTATGTGTATTATTACGCAAATTATATAACGTTATCTTCACGAAACTTAAACTTTAAAAAATGTTAATAAACCATGTTCCATAAATGTTATGTTATAAAAGTTATCCGTTATGAAAGCGATACATTTTTATAGCGTGACGCGGCAAATGCAATAATGTCCATATTGTTCTAATTATTACGTGTGTATTTATACCCCTCGTTTAATTTATCGAGAAATCAACACCGAGTACAAAATTAAACCGGTTATTATTAGATTCTTCAAGATAATTAGTATTATTTTACGACACTGTTTCCAGAATATTGAAAATAATTGTAAGTTGTTCTAAAACGCTGCAAAATGCCACGGCACTGTATCGATCGATCATACTATGGTATTTGTGGCTACCTCCGTCAGCCACCAAGCCTTCAGGGTAACCTTCGTACCTCCGCTCTGTCGACACGTGGATTTTATGACAGCAAGCAGGTTATTATTTACGATGAACGCGGGGCACATTCAAGTTGTCAAATACGGAAAGATTCAAGTCATTGAAAAGCAAGAATTTCAGATTGCTTCCCGGGTGACAGATTGCGAGTTTCATAGAACGCAAGTTACCTAGCAACACTCGTTGTTGATTCTCGCCGCCGAATTCTACGGGTATAAAAGGAGAGCACGACGCAGAGAATATTCGGAGTATTTCGAGCAGTCGGCCAGAACGGTAGAGCTAGCCTCACCACGCCACTCTCGAAGAACACCCAGGACCCTTCCCGGCTCGCCGGAGAAGAGGTAATAGCGCGTTCAACGGTCCGCCGAAGAACTCAGCCGCTATCCTTGCAGCTTTACGCTGCAAGACGAAAGGTTGTCCTAAGCGACAGCAACGCCAACGGCGCCCAGTCGCCTTCAGGTACCAAGCGATCAAATCAAGATCTCTTCCCGAATCCTCCGAGGAAGATTATCGTGATCGATCCACCATCTGGTGCAAGCCACCGAAAGGAAAGCTCCAAGGCGAGATCATTTCCAGCTGGTTCTCTAACCTCCGGTGCCCAGACACCGACGTCAAAAGGTAACGAGACCTTAAGCGCTGAGTCGCTTATCGGCGCAGGTCGCCCAATCAACACTCGCCGATTCTTGGTGCCAGCAGGCCAATTCAATTGGTCTCTCCCAAAATTAATAAACCCTTCTTTCCAGCGTCCTCAACTCCAAAATCAGAGGCAAGGGCGCTTTCAAAGAAGTATAGGGTTCCACGTCTTCCACCTTCATCACCAGAAACCTCCGAGACAGAAAAGCTCATCGAAGAGTTTCAGGTTCCTCGTCTGCTCTCACCTCTTCCAACCTCTCCGCAGAGAAACTCCGTCGACAGAGCCACTCAGACTGAGGATCTTAAAGGTCCAGTGGTGACTCTTAAAAGCACGGCGACGCAAACGAAACCACGAGGAAGAGGACGTGGAAGAAACATTAAATTAAATAAAAACAAAGAGAATTTTATATGTTCAAATTGTAATAAATGTTCGCATTGTGGTAGACGTTGAAAACATTAAAATGTTAAAATAAAAAATGAGTTAATTTTCTTAGCAATTACCATAAAGAATAGGAAAGCTAGAATAACCTGCGAATAGTAAAAATAGGTTAGGTTAGGTTATTCTAGCTTTCCTATTCTAGCTCCGCAGGTTATTCTAGCTTTCCTATTCTTTATGGTAATTGCTAAGAAAATTAACTCATTTTTTATTTTAACATTTTAATGTTTTCAACGTCTACCACAATGCGAACATTTATTACAATTTGAACATATAAAATTCTCTTTGTTTTTATTTAATTTAATGTTTCTTCCACGTCCTCTTCCTCGTGGTTTCGTTTGCGTCGCCGTGCTTTTAAGAGTCACCACTGGACCTTTAAGATCCTCAGTCTGAGTGGCTCTGTCGACGGAGTTTCTCTGCGGAGAGGTTGGAAGAGGTGAGAGCAGACGAGGAACCTGAAACTCTTCGATGAGCTTTTCTGTCTCGGAGGTTTCTGGTGATGAAGGTGGAAGACGTGGAACCCTATACTTCTTTGAAAGCGCCCTTGCCTCTGATTTTGGAGTTGAGGACGCTGGAAAGAAGGGTTTATTAATTTTGGGAGAGACCAATTGAATTGGCCTGCTGGCACCAAGAATCGGCGAGTGTTTGATTGGGCGACCTGCGCCGATAAGCGACTCAGCGCTTAAGGTCTCGTTACCTTTTGACGTCGGTGTCTGGGCACCGGAGGTTAGAGAACCAGCTGGAAATGATCTCGCCTTGGAGCTTTCCTTTCGGTGGCTTGCACCAGATGGTGGATCGATCACGATAATCTTCCTCGGAGGATTCGGGAAGAGATCTTGATTTGATCGCTTGGTACCTGAAGGCGACTGGGCGCCGTTGGCGTTGCTGTCGCTTAGGACAACCTTTCGTCTTGCAGCGTAAAGCTGCAAGGATAGCGGCTGAGTTCTTCGGCGGACCGTTGAACGCGCTATTACCTCTTCTCCGGCGAGCCGGGAAGGGTCCTGGGTGTTCTTCGAGAGTGGCGTGGTGAGGCTAGCTCTACCGTTCTGGCCGACTGCTCGAAATACTCCGAATATTCTCTGCGTCGTGCTCTCCTTTTATACCCGTAGAATTCGGCGGCGAGAATCAACAACGAGTGTTGCTAGGTAACTTGCGTTCTATGAAACTCGCAATCTGTCACCCGGGAAGCAATCTGAAATTCTTGCTTTTCAATGACTTGAATCTTTCCGTATTTGACAACTTGAATGTGCCCCGCGTTCATCGTAAATAATAACCTGCTTGCTGTCATAAAATCCACGTGTCGACAGAGCGGAGGTACGAAGGTTACCCTGAAGGCTTGGTGGCTGACGGAGGTAGCCACAGTATTCTAACGTCTTTTTATCTGCGATAAAAAAGAGGCACTTGCAAAATCAATAAACTTTTAAAATAACATTTATCAAAGCGAGCAAATTTTCATAGACTTAAATTTCTGAGCGTAAGATTTATAAATCTAACGAAAGATTAAAATTAGTTGCTCGGTCTCGAAATGAATTACGACAAAGCGATTAAAATTCGTTAACATGGGTACTGTTTTCTCACATTGTGAGAAATTCTATTGCGGTGTCTTTATTTCGTAAGACAAGGTAACGCCCAGGCAACTTTGCAGGTCGTTCCCCTCATTTCGTCTGGTGGAATAAATTATGAACTTCATAGTGTAGGTTTTCGCGTTGCGTTCGCACGCGATCGATCGCGGCCCGACGCGACGTGCAGGAGCATCGTCGCCGTCAGTTCCGTGAAGTTGGCACCCGACTTTAACAAAATGAATATTTAAAAAAAGGAAATTGTAGCATTTTCTTTGTAGTTGTTTGTAGTAACAATAATTTCGTTTGTAGTTCTATCGATTTTGCAAAAACAAAGATTTTTAAAAATCACTCTTGCCTAAAATTGAGATATTTGAAATTCGCTCGCGCCATGTGTTTTAGAATCGTTTGTAGTTGTTTGTAGTAACAATAATATCGTTTGTAGATTTATCCATTTGGAAATAACAAAAAATTTTAAAAATCACTCTTACTCAAAATTGAGATATTTGAAATTCGCTCGCGCCATGTGTTTTAGAATCGTTTGTAGTTGTTTGTAGTAACAATAATTTCGTTTGTAGTTTTATCCATTTGGAAATAACGAAAAATTAAAAAAAATCACTCTTACTCAAAATTGAGATATTTGAAATTCGTTCGCGCCATGTGTTTTAGAATCGTTTGTAGTTGTTTGTAGTAACAATAATTTCGTTTGTAGTTGAATAATATAAAAGTTACAACGTATTTGCAATATACAAATAACGTATCTTTCTCAATTTTAAAGATATCTCGAATCCGCTTGCGCTATGTGTTTTAGAATCCTTTGTAGTTGTTTGTAGTAACAATAATATCGTTTGTAGTTTTATCCATAAAAAAAAAACAAATATTTAAAAAAATTACTCTTACCCTAAATTGAGATATCTCACATCAAAATATTTTTCGTGTACTTCTTAATGTATCCGAACGTTTTCCGAAGAGTTCTGTTCATAAACATTTGTCTATTTTTCAAATAATTATCGGAAATCGGCTAGCGTGTCTCACTCATGTAGTCGTAATTGCGGCAATAAAAATTATTTAAAAATTAAATAATTCTAATCAGCAGAACTATTTGGAAAACGTTAGGACACATTCAGAACTACACGAGAAATATTTTAGAACACCCAGAATTTCAGAAATCGGCCAGCGTCTCATTTGTTCTTCGAAAAACGTTTGTTCGGATACATTCAGAACTATACGAGAATTATTTTAGAACTCAGAATGTAGAATATAGAGTCTAGTGCTCTGATTTTATTCCGTTTTTCGAATAAACGTTTAAACGCGAAACGTTTATCCATTTACATTTTCTTCCAGAAGAACGTTTACTTGTAAAAAACGTCTACACGTTTAAACGTTTAGTAAACGTTTACTAAACGTTTAACCGTTTATCTTAACATTTAAATGTATATTAGAGTCTGGTAAACGTTTAAACGTTTATCAGAGAGAGGCCCTAGATTTAAAACATGTGTATTCGGAAAAACGTTTCTAATAAACGGATATGTTAATTAAACGTTTAATAGCGAGCTCAAATATAGACCAGCGTCCCCGTAAAGATTTTTTTAGGGGATAAAAATTATTTGTTTCGTTGTATTTCGTTTGTAGTTGAATAATTTAAAAGTTGCAATGTATTTGTAATAAACAAATTACGTATCTTTGTCAATTTTAAAGATATCTCGAATCCGCTTGCGCCATGTGTTTTAGAATTGTTTGTAGTTGTTTGTAGTAACAACAATTTCGTTTGTAATGGAATAATTTAAAAGTTACAATGTATTTGTAATAAACAAATAACGTATCTCTGTCAATTTTAAAGATATCTCGAATCCGCTTGCGCCATGTTTTTTAGAATCGTTTGTAGTTGTTTGTAGTAACAATAATTCCGTTTGTAGTTTTATCCATTTGGAAATAACGAAAAATTTAAAAAATCACTTACCCAAAATTGAGATATCTGAAATCCGCTTGCGCCGTGTGTTTTAGAATTGTTTGTAGTTGTTTGTAGTAACAATAATTTCGTTTGTAGTTTTATCCATTTCGAAATAACAAAAAAATTTTTTTAAATCACTTTTACCCCAAAATTGAGATATCTGAAATCCGCTTGCGCCATGTGTTTTAGAATCGTTTGTAGTTGTTTGTAGTAACAATAATTTCGTTTGTAGTTTTATCCATTTCGAAATAACGAAAAATTTAAAAATCACTCTTACTCAAAATTGAGATATTTGAAATTCGCTCGCGCCATGTGTTTTAGAATCGTTTGTAGTTGTTTGTAGTAACAATAATTTCGTTTGTAGTTTTATCCATTTCGAAATAACAAAAAAATTTTTTAAATCACTTTTACCCAAAATTGAGATATCTGAAATCCGCTTGCGCCATGTGTTTTAGAATCGTTTGTAGTTGTTTGTAGTAACAACAATATCGTTTGTAGTTGAATAATTTAAAAGTTGCAACGTATTTGTAATAAACAAATTACGTATCTTTGTCAATTTTAAAGATATCTCGAATCCGCTTGCGCCATGTTTTTTAGAATTGTTTGTAGTTGTTTGTAGTAACAACAATTTCGTTTGTAGTTGAATAATATAAAAGTTACAACGTATTTGCAATATACAAATAACGTATCTTTCTCAATTTTAAAGATATCTCGAATCCGCTTGCGCCATGTGTTTTAGAATTGTTTGTAGTTGTTTGTAGTAACAACAATTTCGTTTGTAGTGGAATAATTTAAAAGTTACAATGTATTTGTAATAAACAAATAACGTATCTCTGTCAATTTTAAAGATATCTCGAATCCGTTTGCGCCATGTTTTTTAGAATCGTTTGTAGTTGTTTGTAGTAACAATAATTTCGTTTGTAGTTTTATCCATTTTGCAAAAACAAAAATTTTTAAAAATCACTCTTCCCAAAATTTAGATATTTGAAATTCGTTCGCGCCATGTGTTTTACAATCGTTTGTAGTTGTTTGTAGTAACAATAATTTCGTTTGTAGTTTTATCCATTTCGAAATAACGAAAAATTTTAAAAATCACTCTTACTCAAAATTGAGATATTTGAAATTCGCTCGCGCCATGTGTTTTAGAATCGTTTGTAGTTGTTTGTAGTAACAACAATATCGTTTGTAGTTGAATAATATAAAAGTTACAACGTATTTGTAATAAAAAAATTACGTATCTTTGTCAATTTTAAAGATATCTCGAATCCGCTTGCGCCACGTGTTTTAGAATCGTTTGTAGTTGTTTGTAGTAACAACAATATCGTTTGTAGTTGAATAATTTAAAAGTTGCAATGTATTTGTAATAAACAAATTACGTATTTTTGTCAATTTTAAAGATATCTCGAATCCGCTTGCGCCATGTGTTTTAGAATCGTTTGTAGTTGTTAAACAACTACAAACTTGTCAGACAACTACAAACGATTCTAAAAAACATGGCGCAAGCGGATTCGAGATATCTTTAAAATTGACAGAGATACGTTATTTGTTTATTACAAATACATTGTAACTTTGAAATTATTCCACTACAAACGAAATTGTTGTTACTACAAACAACTACAAACGATTCTAAAACATATGGCGCAAGCGGATTTCAGATATCTCAATTTTGGGTAAAAGTAATTTAAAAAATTTTTTTGTTATTTCGAAATGGATAAAACTACAAACGAAATTATTGTTACTACAAACAACTACAAACGATTCTAAAACACATGGCGCGAACGAATTTCAAATATCTAAATTTTGGGTAAGAGTGATTTTTTAAATTTTTCGTTATTTCGAAATGGATAAAACTACAAACGAAATTATTGTTACTACAAACAACTACAAACGATTCTAAAACACACGGCGCAAGCGGATTTCAGATATCTCAATTTGGGTAATTGATTTTTTAAATTTTTCGTTATTTCCAAATGGATAAAACTACAAACGGAATTATTGTTACTACAAACAACTACAAACGATTCTAAAACACATGGCACAAGCGGATTCAAGATATCTTTAGAATTGACAGAGGTACGTTATTTGTTTGTTACAAATACGTTGTAACTTTTAAATTATTCCACTACAAACGAAATTGTTGTTACTTTGTAGTAGAACTTTGTTTTAGAATCGTTTGTAGTTGTTTGTAGTAACAATAATTTCGTTTGTAGTGGAATAATTTAAAAGTTGCAATGTATTTGTAATAAACAAATTACGTATCTTTGTCAATTTTAAAGATATCTCGAATCCGCTTGCGCCATGTGTTTTAGAATCGTTTGTAGTTGTCTGACAAGTTTGTAGTTGTTTAACAACTACAAACGATTCTAAAACACATGGTGCAAGCGGATTCGAGATATCTTTAAAATTGACAAAGATACGTAATTTGTTTATTACAAATACGTTGCAACTTTTAAATTATTCAACTACAAACGATATTGTTGTTACTACAAACAACTACAAACGATTCTAAAACACATGGCGCAAGCGGATTCGAGATATCTTTAAAATTGACAAAGATACGTAATTTGTTTATTACAAATACATTGCAACTTTTAAATTATTCAACTACAAACGATATTGTTGTTACTACAAACAACTACAAACGATTCTAAAACACATGGCGCGAGCGAATTTCAAATATCTCAATTTTGAGTAAGAGTGATTTTTAAAATTTTTCGTTATTTCGAAATGGATAAAACTACAAACGAAATTATTGTTACTACAAACAACTACAAACGATTGTAAAACACATGGCGCGAACGAATTTCAAATATCTAAATTTTGGGGAAGAGTGATTTTTAAAAATTTTTGTTTTTGCAAAATGGATAAAACTACAAACGAAATTATTGTTACTACAAACAACTACAAACGATTCTAAAAAACATGGCGCAAGCGGATTCGAGATATCTTTAAAATTGACAGAGATACGTTATTTGTTTATTACAAATACATTGTAACTTTTAATTATTCCACTACAAACGAAATTGTTGTTACTACAAACAACTACAAACAATTCTAAAACACATGGCGCAAGCGGATTCGAGATATCTTTAAAATTGACAAAGATACGTAATTTGTTTATTACAAATACATTGCAACTTTTAAATTATTCAACTACAAACGATATTGTTGTTACTACAAACAACTACAAACGATTCTAAAACACATGGCGCGAGCGAATATCAAATATCTCAATTTTGAGTAAGTGATTTTTAAAATTTTTCGTTATTTCGAAATGGATAAAACTACAAACGAAATTATTGTTACTACAAACAACTACAAACGATTGTAAAACACATGGCGCGAACAAATTTCAAATATCTAAATTTTGGGGAAGAGTGATTTTAAAAATTTTTGTTTTTGCAAAATGGATAAAACTACAAACGAAATTATTGTTACTACAAACAACTACAAAAGATTCTAAAAAACATGGCGCAAGCGGATTCAAGATATCTTTAAAATTGACAGAGATACGTTATTTGTTTATTACAAATACATTGTAACTTTTAAATTATTCCACTACAAACGAATTTGTTGTTACTACAAACAACTACAAACGATTCTAAAACACATGGCGCAAGCGGATTCGAGATATCTTTAAAATTGACAAAGATACGTAATTTGTTTATTACAAATACATTGCAACTTTTAAATTATTCAACTACAAACGAAATACAACGAAACAAATAATTTTTATCCCCTAAAAAAATCTTTACGGGGACGCTGGTCTATATTTGAGCTCGCTATTAAACGTTTAATTAACATATCCGTTTATTAGAAACGTTTTTCCGAATACACATGTTTTAAATCTAGGGCCTCTCTCTGATAAACGTTTAAACGTTTACCAGACTCTAATATACATTTAAATGTTAAGATAAACGGTTAAACGTTTAGTAAACGTTTACTAAACGTTTAAACGTGTAGACGTTTTTTACAAGTAAACGTTCTTCTGGAAGAAAATGTAAATGGATAAACGTTTCGCGTTTAAACGTTTATTCGAAAAACGGAATAAAATCAGAGCACTAGACTCTATATTCTACATTCTGAGTTCTAAAATAATTCTCGTATAGTTCTGAATGTATCCGAACAAACGTTTTTCGAAGAACAAATGAGACGCTGGCCGATTTCTGAAATTCTGGGTGTTCTAAAATATTTTTCGTGTAGTTCTGAATGTGTCCTAACGTTTTCCAAATAGTTCTGCTGATTAGAATTATTTAATTTTTAAATAATTTTTATTGCCGCAATTACGACTACATGAGTGAGACACGCTAGCCGATTTCCGATAATTATTTGAAAAATAGACAAATGTTTATGAACAGAACTCTTCGGAAAACGTTCGGATACATTAAGAAGTACACGAAAATATTTTGATGTGAGATATCTCAATTTAGGGTAAGAGTAATTTTTTAAATATTTGTTTTTTTTTTATGGATAAAACTACAAACGATATTATTGTTACTACAAACAACTACAAAGGATTCTAAAACACATAGCGCAAGCGGATTCGAGATATCTTTAAAATTGAGAAAGATACGTTATTTGTATATTGCAAATACGTTGTAACTTTTATATTATTCAACTACAAACGAAATTATTGTTACTACAAACAACTACAAACGATTCTAAAACACATGGCGCGAACGAATTTCAAATATCTCAATTTTGAGTAAGAGTGATTTTTTTAATTTTTCGTTATTTCCAAATGGATAAAACTACAAACGAAATTATTGTTACTACAAACAACTACAAACGATTCTAAAACACATGGCGCGAGCGAATTTCAAATATCTCAATTTTGAGTAAGAGTGATTTTTAAAATTTTTTGTTATTTCCAAATGGATAAATCTACAAACGATATTATTGTTACTACAAACAACTACAAACGATTCTAAAACACATGGCGCGAGCGAATTTCAAATATCTCAATTTTAGGCAAGAGTGATTTTTAAAAATCTTTGTTTTTGCAAAATCGATAAAACTACAAACGAAATTATTGTTACTACAAACAACTACAAAGAAAATGCTACAATTTCCTTTTTTAAATATTCATTTTGTTAAAGTCGGGTGCCAACTTCACGGAACTGTCGCCGTCCCATCCGGCAAGAAACAAAGAACGCGACAAGGGGAAAGAAGAAAGCCGCAAGCATACGTCCGCGTCGCAAAAGGAAGTCGATTATTTCGCGAGTCCGTTTGCCGCGGTCAATTAAGTTCGTGAAATTTCGCCGCGAAAACAACGCGCGATTCGCCCGTCCGGCGCCATCGAGTGTCGGTCCCCCTGGGCCGTGCCCTCCGCGCGCGGAAGGGCATCGTCGTCGTCATCGTGGGCGATTCAGGGGGCAAAAAGGAGACCTGTTGACGGCGTCATTATCGTTATTTAATATCCCGGTCATTAGCGCGTCCCGCCGTGCCACTCGAGAGTGTTGTTTATGTACTCATCCGCTCTCTCAGAGTTCGCCGCGTCGAGCCTGAGATTGTTCCTACGCGTTTTTGCAACGGCGAACGAGGTGCTGAAGGAGGATCACGCTTTGAAGTCTTTCTCCGTGTACACATCGCGGGCATACGTACGCTTTTACGCGCATTAATAAAGGCCACAGAGACAATCGGAGCACGATGAGTTAATTATTATCGTGAAGCAACCTACTCGTTCGCGAGTGCACCGCGTGGTAAAGTTATGTGTATCGACTATACTGGCATACCGCTTATATACTGTAGACGAAATGTTAACGCGGGAAAAAGCGATCGTATGTGTAAGAATCCGCGGCACCGCTCCTACAAAGGATTTAAGAAAATAAAAGCAGCAAGCATGAGCGCGGAGGCTCCCGTTGCGCTACAAAATAGAATCAAGATGGACGTCGTTGACCGAGCAAAAAGTAAATGGAACATGCAAGACGTGCTGCACCGAATAAAAGAGCGATAATGGAAAATGCGGCCAGTTCGAGTCACGGCCGGATAATAAGTTCCGCGTAATCGTCGGCGATTTTACCGCTGCCGAGAAGTAATGCTGCATTTTCACGATTGAACACATCAGTGTCTTACGAGTAATGCCGTATTCTGTGGCCTGTAGGTGCAGCGAGAAATGTGCCGCGTGTTCAAATGTACGCAGATGTTTAATTTTTATTATACCGATTACCATTATTGACAAACGGTTATCAACATTGAGCGCAATATATCCGTTTCGAATTCTCGCTGGTGGTTTACCGCGCTGCAGCAATAAACTACCGATTATAGACGCTTTCAAGGACCATCAGGTGCATAATGCACGTACGTAATTTCGATACGAGCGATTTATAAAGTAGGTTAATTAAAGCCGCGGGGGAAACGATGTAACGAATGAGCTAAATTAAAATTCCAAAGTTTCCGAACCGATCGAGCCGCAGCGTTCGAACAAATGATGCAGCATATGTCGCAAATGGAAAATTAATAGGTAACAGAGAGATAATGAGTGTATAATGAAAAGTGGCCATTTCGAAACCATTAGCAAATGCGGCGTTATTTGAATCATGCTACTTTTATTATGGGTGATAGTCTTTGAAAATTCACTGATTCGAGAAGCATAATTAAAAAAAAAATTAATAGAGAAAAAATATAGTTTATTTTTTTTTAATTTTTGCCCGAATAAGAAGAACGCCTCGGGAGAAGCGGAGTCCAATCTCGATTTTGCAAAAACACGTAACGTGGTCGGAATATATCAACTGCAAAGAATGAAGCGGTTTACCAATATGGCTGGTTATGCAAACAAGACGGACAGAACCGCGGTAGACGGAATCGCGTAGAGTCGCGTTACCATTATTTATCTGCCTGCGAGGCCGGAAGGATGGTATACAACGTAACGCGTATCCTTCGGCCAACAAAGGCCCCCACGCAGAAATTTACATGGCACCGCACGCGCACATTTTACATGCGTATACGTATATAACTATTTCGCCGCACTCTGTAGTGTCGCAATGGGGTAAAGCCTGCGTGCCGGCTTTGATGAAGGTCAGAGTCAAGATGCGTAACTTAAGACTTAAGAGACGCTCGCGCGCGTGAGAATTTCGCAGAGAGACACGGAAACCACGAAGGTGTCGCGACTCGGAACGTCCGGAGCATCGTGTCTGACAATAGATTAGC
>NW_027250255.1:0-30000 GCF_030848795.1 Temnothorax nylanderi | reverse complement strand
TCAAAGTCATATAAATAATTTACACCAGTGTTAAAGTTTGTGTTTACAATGCTATAACTCGATCCGAGTTTGTTGATAGTTGCTACAAAAATACTATTACGTAAGTAATTTTGTAGTCATTTGTAGTAATTTTTATATCTTACTACAACTACTAATATGGGCCGATTTTTAGCATCATGGACATATGTCTTAATTATAGTGAGAACATTGTACGTACTGGTCAAAATGTGTGTCTGTAATTATCGATCATACGTTCCTGCCATGGAACAGCTCCTGCTCCGTTGAAATAATTGCACCATTCGTCTCTAAGTTCAAGGGCGGCATTAGCATGACGATTACCTCCTTGATTGCCTAAATTTATCATTCCTGCAGCAGGTTCTTGCCGCCATTCTCCTGGCTGAATTCTGCACATAAGTTCGTCTTCTTCATCCAAAAATGCAGAAGGAGTATACATATGTCTCCCTACTACTTCAGTTCGCAACATATTGTGTATGCAACAACATGCTAATACAATTCTTGTAGCGTCATCTGGATCATACCGCATTGCAGCCCTAAAGATTTGGAATCTTGCTCCTAATATTCCGAAAGCGTATTCTGAGCATTGTCGTGCTCTGGACAATCTATAACAGAAAATAATTTTATAAACAATATAACTAAATTTTAAAATATATGCATAATAAAGTTGATCTATAGACAGACGTCATATTTTTTATGTAAAAGAAATTACCTATAATTAAATATTCTCTTATTTCTTCTGCCGCTAGATTGATCTCGCGGATATGGAATTAAAACTTTTATGCTTAAAGGGAAGCCTTCATTTCCAACTAAAACGAATGGAAATTCTTTTTCCACGTTAGGTAAAGATGCTGGTTCAGGAAGATTCAAGCTGTTATTGTCAAGATGAGCTTTAAGTGTGCATTTCTTCCATATGCCTGAGTCACTAATTCTACCATTAGCACCAACATCGACGTACATGAATCTAAGTTGTGCATCCACAACAGCGAGTAGCACAATAGAAAAGTACTCTTTATAATTATAGTAAAGAGATCCTGATTTCAGTGGTGGATCAATTTTAACGTGTTTGCCATCCATGGCTCCAACACAATTATAGAAATTCCAACGTTGTCCAAAGTCATTAGCCACAACCTTCCATTCGGTGTCACATGATGGCATTCTTAAATATTCCTCTTGTAGTACATTTATAATAGCAGCGCAAACTTCTTTAATTATACCGGAAATAGTAGGGGAGACCGGGGCTAAACAGTCCGTTTTTTTTCGGTGCCGATTTTTAACAACAAAATAAATAATTGTAGTTAAATATGGTATACCACTGTAAAGAGTGAACCTTTAGCTACAAAATTTATATAGGAAATTTTTGTCTACGTCGCTTTGTTTAACCGGTATAAAGCAAAAACGACAACGGTGGAAAAATTGAAATTTCAAAAATGCCGGGGTATAACAGTCTGCACTGCATTTTCAATACATATACGTACATCTAATCCTAAAAAATAATAGGATACATGCAATAATTGTTTTTTAAGAGAAAAATATAAAAATTTATTTAAAATTTTTATGCGAAACATTATTAAAAAATAGTTACGAGGGTTCCTCTTTCCGCAGAAGTCACTCGCCCGACTTGTTTCACTCCTCGACGTCCGATGACTCTATTCGGTGTCTGAACGGTTGTAATTCCCGTCTCATCCATATTCCATATGCAGTGAACCCGAAAATGCCTTGGAAATGCACCCGGACTGCTTACTGACCGATTAGCCCCAAACACAAGTTTCAGGTTTGATCGCCCACAAAATATTAGACATCAACGATAATAAAAAAAACTACACTGGATTCGTGTTCAGCATGCATTACTCTTTATAATCACGTACCTCGATATTTGGAGAGCAAATATTATTGCAGATATTACAAAATTTCCACGCGCAGAAAATGTAACTTTCACCTTTCGAAAACACGTTTGCCTTCGTAAAAATCATAACACGGCAGGTAACCTGCCGAAACTCCGTTGGTCACATGGGTACTATAAGCAGCGTTTACAATGTTAATAGCGAGTTCGCACAATATACAAGTTCCGAGATATTTGATTAGACGTATTTACCCCGTAGACGTTTTAGCCCCGGTCTCCCCTACGTCAGACGAAGGGATTCTTGACTTTCTCCTAAATGTATAAAACAACACATGTGTTAAAAAAAAAACATTCTAAGCTCGAAGAAATAGGGTGGGACGCAATTGACCACGTCGAAAATTAACTAATTTAATATAAATTTTTGATTGACTGATGATGCAGTGAAGAAACTCCGAGCGTTGGGGATTGTAAGTGACTGTAGTCAATCGCAATGTGGTCAAACAGGATGCTCTCGAAGAAATGAAAGAAAGAAATTTATCTAGTCTGAGAATGTTATTTATATTTAAGGCTCCTGGGTACTTGCCGTGGCCATGTTATATCGTGACGTCAGAGATGAGAAATGGCACGCAAGAATTCTCAGCGCTGGAATTCTCATTTCTCGCTTTTGATGAGATCTAACATGACCATGACAAGTACGCAGGAGCCTTAAGAATTCATAACATACCTGTTGCAAGATGTCGTAGTGTAAGAGACAACCTTTCATCTGGCGGAATACTCTCTCTTAAAATTGTATCCTGCTTTTGAATCAAAGGAGCTACTTTTTTTAAAAGGTTTTCAAATAAAACAGTATTCATGCAAAGGCATCTATAATAGAAATGTTTAAATCGTGTAACATGAAATACACCATATAGAGGCATCATTCTTTTAATTCTATTATGCATTTCTTACCGTCTGAATCTATTTGGGTCTTCAAAAGCTAATTCTAAAAAAAGATTATAATGCAGACTTCTCCCCTTCCTCCTCAAGAGATAAGGACTTGTCCATATATAACGATTACTTCTATATATTTCTTCTTCTGTAGCAATTATCAGAAGCATGAGAGCAATAAGTTTCCTTCTTTTCATTATTTCATGTCTATAAATTACTTCTTTATACGACATCATTTTGTAATTTATATTGTTTATATTCTAGTTGACTTCCACTATATTGTAAATTCTTCCAAAAGGGTTGCAATTTTTCTTTAGTATATGGAAAAAAACAAAATGGTAAAAAAACATAAGAATTTTTGTATAATTATTGTGGCAACCTCCGTCAGCCACCAAGCCTTCAGGGTAACCTTCGTACCTCCGCTCTGACGACACGTGGATTTTATGACAGCAAGCAGGTTATTATTTACGATGAACGCGGGGCATATTCAAGCTGTCAAATACGGAGAGATTCAAGTCATCGAAAAAGCAAGAATTTCAGATTGCTTCCCGGGTGACAGATTGCGAGTTTCACAGAACGCAAGTTACCTAGCAACACTCGTTGTTGATTCTCGCCGCCGAATTCTTCGGGTATAAAAGGAGAGCACGACGCAGAGAGAATTCGAAGTATTTCGGGCATTCGGCCAGAACGGTTGAGCTAGCCTCACCACGCCACTCTCGAAGAAGACCCAGGACCCTTCCCGGCTCGCCGGAGAAGAGGTAATAGCGCGTTCAACGGTCCGCCGAAGAACTCAGCCGCTATCCTTGCAGCACTACGCTGCAAGACGAAAGGTCGTCCTAAGCGACAGCCTCGCCAACGGCGCTCAGTCGCCTTCAGGTACCAAGCGATCAGTTCAGGATCTCTTCCCGAATCCGCCGAGGAAGATCATCGTGATCGATCCACCCTCTGGTGCAAGCCACCGAGAGGACAGCTCACGTAGCTCCAAGGCGAGATCGCTTCCAGCTCTTGATTGTTCTCTAACCTCCGGTGCCCAGACACCGACGTCAAAAGGTAACGAGACCTTAAGCGCTGAGTCGCTAAACGGCGCAGGTCGCTTAATCAAACATTCGTCGATTCTTGGCGCCAGCAGGCCAATTCAATTGGTCTCTCCCAAAATTAATAAACCCTTCTTTCCAGCGTCCTCAACTCCAAAATCAGAGGCAAGGACGCTTACAAAGAAGTACAAGGTTCCACGTCTTTCCTCTACTCTTCCGCCTTCATCACCAGAAACCTCTTCGTCCAAGTCCGAGACGGAAAAGCTCGTGGAAGAGTTTCAGGTTCCTCGCCAGCTCTCTCCTCTTCCAACCTCTCCGCAGAGAAACTTTAAGAAAACCATCGACAGAGCCACTCAGACCGAGGATCTTAAAGGACCAGTGGTGACACTTCAAAGTACAGCGACGCAAACGAAGTCACGAGGGAGAAGACGTGGAAGAAATATTCAAATTAATAATAAAAACAAAGAGAATTTTGTATGTTCAAGTTGTCATAAATGTTCACATTGTGGTAGACGTTGAAAAGCATTAAAATGTTAAAATAAATAAATGAGTTAATTTTCTTAGCGATTCCATAGAGAATAGGAAAGCTAGAATAACCTGCAAATCGTAAAAATAGGTTAAATTCCTAAAATTATTATTCTTCATTGAAACAAATAACAAAAACTCAGAACGTCGATCTCGACCATTGCTCAGGTTTTCTTTCAGTATTCGAAGTATTCACAGTAGCATCAGTAACTGCCTGTGTCAGTCTGAATACTTCACATGAAAAGAACCCGAGTGACGGTCGAAAAGTTCTACGTTTTTACAATAAAATACAGAAAATGCTATTTTCGGTTAAGACTGAGTCTTGATAACCTAATAATAATATATGAATTCTGTATACTTCTTCCAACTCGTTTTCCAACTTGTATACTTCTTTACAGTGATTTAAATAAAATGTTTATTAGCATAAAAAGTTCAAATATCGATTTAAAGTATGCAGATTTACTGCTTCCACAAAAAAGCTGTGTTTTAAGACTGACAAAAATCGGCGTAGTTTACTCAATTGAAAAAAGTATACAAAATTTACACAATAATACTATTATTAGACTACCAAGCTTCAGCTGAAACAAAAAATGGCATTTTCTCTAATTGATTGTAAAAATTATATCGGTATTGTTTTACTTATTATTGTAATTGTTTCACTTATTTATATACTTACGTGATCACGTTTGGTGCAGCTTTCCGCGAATTGTCACAAAGCAGCTGTTGTGCAAATTAATAAACTACTTTGATACTGAACGTCTAAATTAAGAATACGTTTTCCGACAAATAATATATAAAAAACACTACAAAATAGAAAAGTAATTAAAGGAGTGCCTACATATTTATACACAGACATTATTTGTATTATTTACTTACGTACATTTATGTTTAGTGCGGTTTTCCGCGAATTGTCGAAACAGCTATTGTTCAAATTGATAAACCGTTTTGATACTGAGTTTTGAATGTCTAAGTTAAGAGTGCGCTTTTCGGCAAATAATATGTGAAGAACGCTGCAAAATAACAACATTTAATTCAAGGAGAATATTCATGTCAGTCGACCTGGAAATTTTAAATAAATAAATAAACTTATCCTATACTTAATTATAAGCCGCATTATTCGCCGTCGTCACGCACACCCATATCACTCGCTCGCACATACACACCACGCTGATAATCATTTTGTTACTCCCGTCGCATTCTTCTATGAATTATTTTTATTTATTGTTATCCTTATTTATTTAAAATTTCGAGGTCTAGCAGCGCCAAGTTTTTTTACAAGAAAAATTTATGTATTTTAATAAAATATTTTTATTTTGTACTATCTCTGTAATTCTTTGTGATTAAATCTTTTATTCTATTGAAAAATACATATATAAACTTTGTATTTAAATACCTTGTATTCCCTCGTTGGATTAAATATTTTAATAAAATATTTTTATTTTGTACTGTTCCTCTGTAATTCTTTGTGACCACTAAAAAATACACATGTAAACTTTGTATTTAAATATCTTGTATTCCCTTGTTAAATTTAAATAAAATTTTTTAATCTTATAAAATTGTTATCATACATTCTTTTCTAATTGACACAATGTAAAGATTTTTCAAAGTAGTGCAACAATTATTTTTTGAGGCAATATATATGTTCTCTCTGTAATTGGCGCTGTAATTTAAAGAGATATCATTTCTTTTTTGTAATTGTAATAGATCACTTGAAGCGCGAACTCTTCTTTGATAAGGTAACATAATTTTGTGATGTGTATCACTTGGGTTATAATTTTTTGGAAATAAAGATACTACTGCTTAGATTTTTTCGAGATTTTTCGAGATACAAAGAGTACGTCTACCACTTGTTACTTAGGTTTTTTCGAGGTATAATACTACCACTTTCTTTTTTTTCGAGGTAACAACATATACACTACTATACGTGTACTTGGCGCCTTTCTTTACCTTTTTTTTAAGAAAGGTAATTTTGTACGGATATCACGCCTTTTTGTAGTGTTACGCATCTTATAAACTTATAATCTTATAAACAATATATCTTATAATCTTATAAACAGTATGTACAAGGTGTGAAGCTAAAGGTGTTACGGACTATTATTTCTAAAGAAAACAACAATTTAATATTTCTCTTAGTTTTTTAAAAATAATAATCTGTAACCTTTTTAGTTGTACACCTTGTTAATGCTATACATATGTATACCACAGAAAAAAATTACTACTTAAAAATAAAAATGTAATGTGTCTGAAGTTGTTAATAATAGGTAAAACGTTTGACACACACACACACACACACACACACACACACACACACACACACACACACACACACACACACACACACACACACACACACACACACACGCGCGCGCGCGCGCGCGCGCGCCTTAGGGTAGCAGAAGAGAGAACAAGAGAAAAGTATCTTCGCGAACAATGGAGCTAGTCTCATGACGATGAGTCAAGTATGTACAAGAGCGAGATCGCAATGACCGATATGCAAGTGGATTAACCTAGTCGCGAAACGTTCACCCGTTATACTGTTGAAGAACCGACCGCATAACATTCCGTCTTTTTCTAATCCCGCTGTGAATCGATTTTCCAGCTAACGTATATCTTATGTCTTCGCAAAGCGTAACTTTTAAATCCTTTAGGGAGATCAATCACTTCAAGACGACACATTTTTTTTAGAGCGATTGAAGAGAAAGACAGAGAGCTTGTAAATGTCGCAAATAACGTCTTGGACGAGTATAGTAGCGTATACGTCAAGTCGGGAGGCGAATAGAAGTTAAGCAATGGAGAAAAAAAAGACAGACCAAGATATGCGAGTTAATTCAGTTATGATATATTTTTATATATTTTACAGAAGACGTATAAAAGATGTAAGAGGACTTGCGGTAAAAATTCATGCAAGTCTTAATAACTTCAAGGATTAAACTGACGAATATACAAAAGCTACTAAATGTACTCAAAGCTACTTAATGATTAATACAATGCTAAATGAAGTGTTGTACAAAATTTGAATAGAGTCAAAGATTGCGGTCAGCTACATATTATATACACGAAAATTATTATATACACGAAAATGAATTACGAATGATTATTACGTAACGATGTTCATTGCGCTATATTTTCGCTTTGTTAAAAAATTATAATAAATTATAATAAATTGAGTTAATCGCAGCGCGCGACAAAGTTATGTACGTGAGCACTGTGAGCGATTTAATGATTGTAACCTTACTTGTATACATTTCCTAGAAAAATATTTCTATATTATGTTTAACAACAATATTAAATATTAACATTTCATAACTGCCAAACGTTTCCAGTTGAGCGCAATTGCACGAGTTACGAATCATTTATAGACTCTTTTTCTCAGTTAACTAGTTTCTACTGCGTTGAAATCTTGCATAGAAAAAAATGTATTAGCATACCGCGCAACAATCATCGATATCTAAGTAAACAATTAATCAAATATATACAGTATATATGCGTACATCTGGATTAATCCGAAAGCTTAGTCTCCATCTTTTGAAACATAAAATAATTTTATGCCACAACAGTGAAGTGCGGAATATTAAATAAAATGCGCCATTTAACAATAACTTCTAAGGTAACAAGTTTAATCTACGGTGACCTAAATTTAAACGTGAAAAGAAATTAAATTATTTCAATGAGTTCTCGAATCGTCCCCAAACAGAAATAGACATGAGTCACGTAGAAACGAATTTACTAATTCGTCTGAGTTATTCGATACAATGTTCTAGTTTAAATGTGACACTACTCTGTAAAATGTTAAGTTTTATTGTTTTCTCTACTCTACGATCAATATAACAATCTTTATAAATTTCTTTCTAAATAAAAATATTGTACACAATCGGAAAACTATTTTACAACATGAGTAAAGAACGAAGTCAAAAAGCGAAATAATCAATTTTGACGCGATTAAAGGGGATCATCAATGGCGATTGTATTAAACTCTAGTCCATACTGACTAAGAATCGCGGATTATGCGTGAAAATTGTAGAGTTTCTTGACAACTCTTATGTACAGATGGATTCAAGTGTTTCTGGCTTCATTCATCTGGTCCCATGCCTACTTGTTCAGCATGTCCGTTCATTACCAGTTCTTCAGTAAGGGAAATTAGCTTTAAAAAATCAATTAATTTCAATTAATTTGCGCATCTGCAAAGAGATTCTCGAAGATTGGATAATAATAACTACTTACCTTATAATTTTGTATCATAAAATAAATATTTGCATAAATATTAGTTTGAATGCGACCTTCAATCTGAGTTTGGGCAGCAACTCCCTTTGAGGAACAATTTTGTACCACATTGTAAGCTTCTGTCGACCATTTACCTGCAAAAGAGTAACATCAAAGTATAATTACATATCCAAAGATAAATAATTTTGAGTGTAGAGATGTATATATCTAAAATCTACTTACACGTAGGAGTTGATAATAATCTCGTTGATTGAAATGTGGCTTGGATCAGTCAACTCGCAAAACTGTAATATAATAATAAATCGATTAGAATTTTCGGAAACATTACTTCATACGATTCTTTCACACGATGACGGTTAATGTTAATTTTCGATTACCTTATTATTACGTTTCGCGTGTTCTATACTTGTCGTCATGACGAAACATCTGACCGAGACATTGCGCTTCTTGGCTATCTCAATATATCTCTTTCTCGAAGCTGGATCAGGATTGGTATTGTCTATAACTATACTTTTTCCTTGATTCAAGTATTGTTGGACTGCAGCAATGCACTTCTGCCAGCTGCCTAAAGTGTCTCTGTTGACGTATCCGTATTCCTTCAGATAATTCTTTGCAAAATGCGATTTTCCGGAGTCTGGACTGCCGACCATAAGTGTACCACCTGTTAATGGATATCTATAAGCACGAGGACAGAGCGGGCCTCTGTTCATATTTGACGTTCACGATGATATTCGTGTTATGCACGATGCTTCTGTCGAAACCGAGGAATCACATGCCGGAAAAATTTTACTTAGGTATTTATCATTAAAAGAATAACTTTGTATAATTCTCTTTTATGTTATTTCTCATTAGATCATGGTACGAAAGAAACAAACACATTTTTCCAGCGAGTAGATGGGAACCTTTTGATCCAACGAAAAGTTATGACAAGTATACAGTGTCGGATAAAAATAGGAAGAAAGATAAAATCTGATAAACTTAGATTCAACGAATTGTCCAATTTCGTTTAAAGGATTCAGATTCAAAGGACTGTAATTTAGTAGAGCTACATAATCGAGTAAATGAATTAAATATTATCACATAACTGAATGAATTTGAATCTAAATCCTTTAAACGAAATTGGACAATTCGTTGAATCTAAGTTTATCAGATTTTATCTTTCTTCCTATTTTTATCCGACACTGTATACTTGTCATAACTTTTCGTTGGATCAAAAGGTTCCCATCTACTCGCTGGAAAAATGTGTTTGTTCCTCTCGTATCATAATCTAGTGAGAAATAACATAAAAGAGAATTATACAAAGTATTCTTTTAATGATAAATACCTAAGTAAAATTTTTCCGGCATGTAATTCCTCGGTTTCGACAGAAGCATCGTGCATAACACGAATATCATCGTGAACGTCAAATGTGAACAGAGGTTCGCTTTTTCCTCGTGCCTAATCGCAATATTACATACATTAAAATAACATGCCAACATTGTGATATTGCTTCATAAGTTTTATCACTTAGTATCTTTACCTTAGTTACAATAAAATCGTAAAACGTATAATGGTGCGGTAATATAAGAAAGATCCTCCTTGACATACATTAACTGATCTACCATTACTGTTTTAAGCTCGCTGAATTCACGCTTCGGAACTTCTAAACATCTCTGAAGAAGCTGATAGATAGAATTACCTGTATGTGAAAATTTAATTTATGCAGTAGAACATTATATATCACGCCAATGTTACTCCAAAAGTGACACTGGAGTATTTTAATAACTTAAAAATTCTCTAAATCACTGAGACATTCACCTTTCTTCATTATAACACTCCGACGATAGCCAGATCCATCCCAATAACTGAATGTGATCTCAATTTCTTCTTCCTTCAACGCGTTCTGCTTTCTAGCCCATTCTTGCCTCAATTCTTCCTTAAGTTTATTTTCCTCCTCCTTCCTTTCCCTATCTGGCAAGAAACTTGTATCTACATCTGGATTTTTCTTAATCTTCTTAATTGCGAGGCCATCAGATTGCTCATTTTCTGACTGCGGGGATTTTTCGGCATTGTCTTCATCTAGATTAAAATACAAAGCTTGAATCTGTCTCTTCTGTTTGTTCTTTTCTTTTCCTGCTCTTTTTCACGTTCCTTGTATCAAAGCATGATATGTATGACTAGATGACATTCAGAGCACTGGGCGAAAATCACATAACATTCAGAGCACTGGGCAGAAATTACATGTGTGTATATATATATATATATATATATATATATATATATATATATATATATATATATATATATATATATATAATCACGGCAAACCGCATATATAACATCGTGTTATTTTTATTACATTTAGGAAAATTATTTCATATTAACTCAATAGACGTTAAACTTGCATACATAGGGAGCTTTCCAACAAGTGACACAAGCCGACACAAACGTCGTTCTATCTTTCTTTTTTGGCAATGAGTAACAAAGACAAAACGATACCTGTGTCGACTTGTGTCGCTTGCTGGAAAGCTCTCATAAGTGAATCTCGCGTTTTATGTAAAATTTTGTAAGAAATCGCCGAAATCGGTAATCTAACCTATACTACGTTTACGCGAACGTTACTTAATTCTGTAGTAACTTACGAACGATACGATAATTCCTCCGCATAAACGGGAGATTTTATAGTAACTACGATGATATCGTTCGTATAAGTTACCACAGAAGTAATACTCACGTAAACGTAAACTATTATTCTTTGACTTATCAAGAGTTGTAAACTATTATAATTCCTGTCACATGCACTTAGTCGCGTAAAAGAGTCACGGTGCGGTTTCGCTTCGCGTCGTATAATAATAGGATAATTACATGTAAATAAAACAATTACCTTGAATCAGAAAAAATATTAATCGTCGCGTCGCGTAAAGAGTCACGGTCGGTCTCGCTCCGCGCGTACTTGACGTGGGACACTATACCGTGTTATAGGTTATAACTGACTGTGACAGGTGACAGCGCGCTAAACGCACTGTCTGCACTGGTCTGCACTCGCGCAGTACACACACGTATACATATGTGCATATCGAAACTGGCGATACTAGCACCGCCCTGGTGTCGAAAAAGTGAAAGTGACGCGACTCCAGCCAATGAAATGATGGCATGGTATGAGAGACGTCGGCGTTAGGAGGAGTATCTTAATTAAAAATTTTCACATTTGGACTTTGCGTCGCAATATCTCCGCTCGTAGGGCACGTAGCGGAAATATTATAAGAGAAACCCCCCCCCCCCCTAATTCGACCCCAAGCTATCGATTAAGCCTACTTAGAACTTGATCCGTTCACTCGTTATCGAGATCTCAACATCTCGAGTACTCGCAACTCGTCGCGTCGCGTAAAAGAGTCACGGTCGGTCTCGCTCCGCGTGTACTTGGCGCGAGACACTACCGTGTCTCTTGATCAACTTCTTAAAATATAGCTTTATATTGTAAGTGCTACATACACTGTAATTTATTTTTATCTTTCTATATAACATTTATTAATACTTTATATTTTATCTATGAACATGAAATTTATTTCTATCATTTTTATTAGATTATAACAAACCAATAAACTGCATTGATGAAAACGGAAATGAAAATAGGACTGATATACAAAGCGGTGACTATGATTATCTAGGGAAGACAGATAGTCCAGTTATAAATGGTGAGTTTTCTCTAAATATTATCAACTTCTTTAAATACAGTTTTATATTGTGAGTGCTACAAAGTAATTAATTTTTATCTTTTTGCATTTTACATTAATACTTTATATTTTATTGTTAAACACGAAATTTATTTATTTCTGCTGTTTTTATTAGATTGTAACAAAACAATTATTTGCGTTAAAGATAATAAAAATGAAAATAAGACTGATATACAAAACGGTGACTGTGATTATATGGGAAGACAGATCTATATGCTGTTTCCTCTTAATATTATTAACTTCTTAAATATGGTTTTATTGTAAATGCTCTATACACAGAATTTTATTTATATTTTTCTATATTAGATATTAATACGTTAAACTTTTTACTAATAAAAATAAAAATAATATTAATATACAAAACTTATACACAAGATAAAGACTGTGATTACCAGAGAAACTGACGTTTTAATATTTCTTTGTGAATATATCCTTAATATTATATCATACTCTTAATATCTTTAATGTCATGTATTACTGTAAATTCTTCAGTAGTAAAAAAGACTGTCTCTTTCCAGGAAATATACACGATTCGTCGCAAAATAATAACATTGAGATGATTGACGATGTAAATGCACATGATGCAATAGTAAATAATACAATAGAAAACAATATCCTAATTGCAGACAATGATATTTCTCAATCCTGTAAGTCACATTAAATTTATTTTTAAAGTTGCATGTGATGTGTAATATTTTGTAGCTTGTACATTGCTTAACATTGAATCCTGCGCGACTAACAATGATTTCTCCTTTGGTTCTCTCCTATTACTTTTCTCCAGCCATCAGGTAAATGTTGGATAGGTCAATCAATCATAGGATAATGATACAAAAGCGAAGAGAATTAAAGAAAAACTTATTTCCCTTGCGCGATTCAATGCCGAGTAATGTTTAATTATCTCAAATGTACTATTTTTGCAAAAATATAAATTAACGTGTTATAAAACGTTTGGTCAGATTTATTGTTATTTTACTTATGCTTATTTATAGATTTACATAATCAGTTCGAGCAAACTACTGTACAGAATTGCGTCAAGAAATTAAATTTTAGCAATGCTGGTATGTACAAATTAAATATAAGTATTTTATGAAGACTCTTACAGTCTTAATAACTGTTAGCAGTTTTTTACAAATTACTATTTGTAAAAGACTACTAAGGATTATTTATTTAAAAATAATTTTAAAAAATAAACTGTTAGATACTACTGTTAGAACATAAATAAATTAATATAAATTATTTACAAAAATAATTTCTGAATATTTACATTTATTAATAGATATAATATAAAAATTAATCATATTACAAGTAGTTTTATTTAATACAAATTTATAAAAACAATTGCTATGTATTTATATTTAAAAAAGTAATCTATTTATACTAAAATTATTTTATTTTTTTATACTAAATATAGATAACGATAACGGAAGTAGTGATGATGAATCGGAGTACGTTCCTTCAGAAAATGAATGTACATCATCAAATAATAATATCAGTCCACATAAGGAATCAGCTGTAAGAAAATCTGTATCCTCACAGTCCAGTGCAGATTCTTCAAAAATAAGTATAAGTGGTACATCAGCATGCAGAGATGAAGAGATGTACGTTGAAAAAAGTAACGTTAAGTCCAAACGGCACTGTTGTGTTTTTTGCTTGAAATTGCAATCTCAACTCGCACGGCACTTAGAAACAGTGCACCGTGATGAACCAGACGTTAAAAAATTTGCTGTTTTGCCTTAAAAAAATGAAAAAAGGCAAAAAATTATAGATATCCTTCGAAAACGTGGTGATTTCTTGTTCAATACAAAGGAAAATATTAATACAGGACAATTAATTGTATCAAGACGACCCAATGTAACTTCTCTTATAACTGCTACGGATTTTATTGCTTGTTTGAAACGCGGAGCATATTACGCGAAAAGCTCAATACGTTACCATTCACGTAATTGTCACAAAAAGAATTTCAGCAAAAGTAAGAGTATTATGATTATGGGCAGAAGAGTAATGAACAGACTGCATCACTTAGCAAATGAAACACTACAAATAGTGTTTCCTGTTATGAGAGACGATGAAATCACACGTATAATTAGATACGACGAATTATTGATCATCTATGCAAATAAAATGTGCACAAAATACAAAGCCCAACATCAGGCCGATATGATTCGAGCAAGATTGCGTGTTCTCGGACGTTTCTTATTAGCACTAAAGAAAATTAATAAAGATATCGAAGACTTCAAATCAATCTATCAGCCTAAGTTTTATGATTACTGCATCTCTGCAATTAATACAGTCGCAGGTTATAACAACGAAGAACAAATGTATAAAGCACCAGCTACTGCATCTATGTTATCAACACTAATTAAACAAATAGGAAACATCTTTATTGCAGAATGCATTAAGAAAGAAGATGCAGAAAAAAAGAAATTAGCCAAAGATTTTCTGAAATTGTTAACTGTTGACATTGGAATAAGCGTGAATAAAACAGTAATGGAAACTCAAACTGCTAAAAAAAGACATAAAAGAGAAATCCTTCCATCACTAGAAGATATTAACTGTTTATATAAATATTTGAAACAAAAGAGAACGGAAGCTTACGTGGCGTTACAAAAATCTTTCTCATATTCTACATGGCTCTCTTTAGCAGAGGTTACGGACTCCGTTTACACGGCACCGTTAATCGGGTTTTATAACATCGGTAGTTCTTAGGCCGGTCAATCACAGCTATTCCATTCTTCTGAAGAATGATTACGATTGGTCTTCCTGACAACTACCGATGTTATAAAACCCGATTAACGGTGTCATGTAAACACAGTCATTGACATCTATTCACGTATTTAATAGACGGCGAGCAGGAGAAATAGAAAGAACACTTATTGAAGACTTTAAAACTTACGAAAAAGTAAATGAACACATGAATAGTGATATTTATAACACTTTATCAATAGAAGATAAAAAGATTGCTGAAAACTACGTTAGATTTTGTATACGCGGAAAAAGGGGACGTACTGTCCCAGTTTTATTATCACAAGAGTTATTCCATTGTGTAACTGAAATTTTAAAATGGCGAAAAGAAGCTGATGTACCAAGTAAAAATCCATATATCTTTGGATTACCTGATGTTACTAAAGACAATCGCTACAAGCATCTCAAAGCTTGTGGTTTGATGCGCAAATTTGCGGAAGAATGTAATCCAAGTGATCCTGAAACTTTGCGCGGTACAATATTGAGGAAACAAATAGCAACGTATTGTGTTCAACTGAATTTAAATGATGCTGAAGTTTCGGAGTTGGCCACATTCATGGGCCATGCGGATAAGATACATAAACAACATTATAGGCAGCCCCAGGCGAGCAGAGATATTTTAAAAATTTCTCAATATTTGGAAGCGGTTGTAGGAAAGACACAAAATTCGAGACACGAATCTTCATTAGACAATGAAGTCGAAAATCTTAACGATTCTTTTAACATCAGTAATGATATCAATGACTGTACTGATACTATACAAAGTAAGAAAAATTGATGCTTTAATTATTATATACAAAAATGTAATTAAATATAATTAAATATACAGCTTCACCATACACATACAGTATATTCTTTGTTCGTAGTAGTTTTGGTATGTATTCTTAGATATTTTTCAAAATGGTAATATAAATTATTATTTCAGATGTATCCCCGTGTGTCACAGAAGAAGCTTCAACATCATATGAAAATCAGGATGAAAATCAGAAAACTCCCATTAATAAGAAACGCAAAAGATCTAGTGAGTTTTTCACTATATATAACAGTTTGCTCTATTATATGAAGTGTGCTGTATCATTCTAAACAGCCTATTATTTCAAATTTTGCACCAAGATTAATATATTATGTAGGTGTTCTATTTCAACTTTTGCACCATAATATCTCAGGGATGATTTTATTGAAAAATGTTTCAGACAATAGTTGTATGGTTTGGAGAGAGCCATCAAATAAACTGGCTAAATATTGGGTCCGGTGCTTTGAATTCAAACCTAACTTGATTTTTTAAAATAGAAATCCGAATTTTTATTGTACCATCTTTTTCTACTAATTAATTTGAACAACTTTTGTCTGAAACATTTTTCTATTTGCCTAATACTTTTTGAGATATTCAAGGAAAATTAAATAATTTCTTTTTTAATATTTAGTTTACAATATCTCGACAATTATTTGTCAGAGGAAAAAGTGATACAGAACTTTTTGACTTAATTTCGTCTCAAGAACATGCTATTGCAATAGTATTCCAATTTTTTAAATATTTGTATATACATGCTCCAAGGAGATGCATACATAAATATTTAAAAAAATTGAAGTACTATTGCAATAGCATGTTCTTGAGACGAAATCAAGTCAAAAAATTCTGTATCACTTTTCCCTCTGACAAATAATTGTCGAAATATTGTAAGCTAAATATTAAAAAAAAAATTATTTAATTTTCCTTGAATATCTCAAAAAGTATTAAGAAAATAGAAAAATGTTTCAGACAAAAGTTGTTCAAATTAATTAGTAGAAAAAGATAATACAATAAAAATTCGGGTTTCCATTTAAAAAAATCAAGTTGGGTCTTAATGGGTCTAAAGTAGGCGCCAAACCCAACATTTAGTCAGCTCATCTTATGGCCCCCTCCAAACTATACAACTTTTGTCTAAAACATTTTTTAATAAAATTATTGATTCCTGAGATATTACGTGCAAAAGTTAAAATGGGACACCCTGTATAACATTATGCAAGAATATTTTTCGATATGTAGACTATTGCATTGAACATGTATCATTTAATGCTAGTTTTTTTTTACTCTTGTATGATTACATTGTGTTTACTGTCGCAATTGAAAACTTATCATTAACTGTGTTCAGCAGAAAAAACGGCAATGTAACTGTTGTAAGATTATTTAATTCTATGATTGATTCATAGTTAAATTCGGCAGGAACTACAAGTAAGAACCAATCATTAATGAATCTTACAACAGTTGCAAAGTTATTTTTTCGGCTGACTGCAGCTATAGTGTGCATAATTGTATGTATTATTTTTTAATATTGTTCCTTTTTAGCCTCACCCTATAAAAAAACTAAAAAAGTGCGCTGGACTGAAGATGAAAAAGAAGCAGTGCTCAGAGCATTTGCTAAACATATGGAAAATCTCACTCTACCGTCATTAAAAGAAATTCAACAAATGAAAAAAAAGTACACTTTATTGGCTAATAGAACGTCACCCCAAATCAAAACATGGATTCACAAACAGAAAACTTTGAAACATACATGTCAATATTTTATTTTAGTACATTTTATCTTACAAATGCTTCAACTTATTCATTTAAATAATGGAATATTTCAGGAAAGAGTTATGTTTCATAGTCCAGCTATTATATTGGGCTTTACTTTCATAAATCTTTTTTTTTATTGATCATGATAATGATGATTACATCATCAAGAAACGCTGTAGAGAATATAGGATCTGTGAAATGTATCATCTTATAGTAATAATAGACTACTTCTCTATTCTAAGTATACTATCAAATCTGTTGTCCACTTGCACCAAAGAGTTATGATTTATTTTTAGAGTTTAATAGTATACTGGAAAAAAATAGTTTTAAAAGAAAGATAATTTTATTTTTATACTTACAGTGTGCAATACAATTTCTACATTCAAGTAAAGGTATTTGAGTTTTGTTTAAGAGTTTCTAAACTTTTCTTTTATTTGTAAGAATGTATAATTATGAAATAAAGTATCGTATATTATACTATTTTTGTATATAATTAAAACATCTCAATTTCTCAACAATTCTACATCTTATGTAAAGGTTTATTTTTTTAGATTTAAATTTTAGTAAAAATAGTTGCAATTAATGCTATTCGATGTTGCATTTGCAAGCTCTTGTAACGTATAAATCATCAATTCTTTTCGTTCTTTTACAAAACAAAAAGTAACTGTACCATATAGTATAGAATAAACTATGTTAGCCAGAGATGTAAACTATATTTTTCTTAAGTTACAGACGTAATAACGGTATTACACAGAATTTGACAATATAAAAATTTCTTTTTATTAAAACGATGAGACTCTCATGTGCAACATGAAACAACAATGCAGAGACAACAAATGGATACATTAATGCCATTGTGCGCTTACACTCAATGGTCTCTGTATTTTGGGAAATATGTTCTCTGGTTTACATAGTTTATACTACGATTCAGTTGCTTTATTTTATGGAAGAACGAAAAGATTTTATGACTTCTATGTTAAGACCTTACAAATGCAGGCACATCGAATAGCATTAACGGACCTATCTGTATTAAATTTGATACCTAACTAATTAGCATAGACCTGTACATAAAACGTAAAATAGTTATAATTTATAATAAGATCCAGCAAACATTAACTAAGAGTAATATAACCTGAATATTATAATTTCCTACTCACCAATATAACTGTTACGTACAATGTGTGTTTTATTACAGTTACATATTTGAGTAGAAAATTATGATATTGAAGTTACATTATTATTAGTTGGTGTTTGTTGAGGAGACTTATTTTATTATTGTGCCCCGTTGTGGCTAGGGGCACCGGGTTCTTTCGGTCCACGGAGGAGGCGGGATTATTAATGATTACAACACACGACACTTTTAATAAACTGACCGTATAATTAACTCTGATTGACCGTTATTACAGAATTGCCCGTTACTGGTCTGCTCCCTGACTCACATTGCCCTCTCGTCTCCTTTTGTCGCTTCCTTTTGTATCCTCGTCCTGTCCTTCGTTATCGCTGAGTTGCTCGGTCGTATGTGGGCCGATCGCGCAACTCATCTCGTTCTGATTCGGCTTGCGTAATTCTATCGGACTTTCGCGGTCGCGTTCCTTATTGTTATTCTCGGTCTTTCTTCTTTATTATTACATTCTTTTCTTTAAACAGTATTTCTTAATCTATTTCGTAATACTAATTGGGGCCGCAACATCATTTAAACATGACTACCGAAGGAGCCTCGAGGGTACTCGGCAATAATCTAGAAGCAATGATATTATTGATTATTGATATAAATTTAATTTGTCATTATTAACATGAATATATTTGAATAATACATTATTATAAATTCATGATTTTTTATCATACATGGGATGATATTGGCCAATAGAAGGCCACGTATATAAAAAATATTCATTGAACGTTATTATATCCAATATGGTTCTCGCTTGGCTCAAATCGCGACGTCTGCGCATCCCTCTATCGAGCACACCTTGTTTTCCTTCCACCATTAGCGCGCTATTAAGTCATTATATCCTTGTTTTATATTTAATGTATGATAAAAATGGAATGACCCAATTTCGTGCCAATTTTGGTATAAGTACGTTCTGAATAAGGGCTACAGAAAACCCAATGGGTGCATTCAAGGGTCGATTATGTATCTTGAAACGAGATAAAAATTGCAACAGTGAACAGATTTTACTAGATTTCGACAAATGAAATTGTAGATACACTAGTGAATTTGCTCACTTTTGTAATTTTTACCTCATTTTAAGATACACAATCAACCCCCAGATGCGCAATCATTTTTTGAGTGATTAAGTAGCAAGATAATGATTTGTTCTTACCTGTATATCCAACCAATCATAATCAATTGCTAATTATTCGCTCAGTGAGCGGTTGAGCATCAGGGGGTCGATTCTGAGGGTCGATTCTGTATCTTGGGACGAGGTGAAAATTACAAAAGTGAGGAAATTCACTAGAGAATCTACAATTTCATTTGTCGAAATCTAGTAAATCTGTTCACTTTTGTAATTTTCACCTCGTCTCAAAATACAGAATCGACCCCCTGTATCTTGGGACGAGGTGAAAATTACAAAAGTGAGGAAATTCATTAGAGAATCTACAATTTCATTTGTCGAAATCTAGTAAATCATCTGTTCACTTTTGTAATTTTTACCTCGTCTTAAAATACAGGGGGTCGATTGTGTATCTTGAAACGAGGTGAAAATTACAAAAGTGAACAGATTTACTAGATTTCGACAAATATAATCGTGGGTACTCTAGTGAATTTCCTCACTTTTGTAATTTTCACCTCGATTCAAGATACGCAATTGACCTCCAGGGGGCTTATTACGGTTCTTGAAACAAGGTGAAAGTTACAAAAGTGAGGAAATTCACTAGGGTATCTACGATTTTATTGGTCGAAATTTAGTAAATCTGTTCACTTTTGTAATTTTCACCTCGTTTCAAGAACCGTAATCGACCCCCAGAATCGACCTCCATGGGGCCTATTACGAATCTTTTCACGAGGTGAAAATGCAAAAAGTGAGAGAATTCACTAGAGTATCTACGATTTCATTGGTCAAAATCTAGTAAATCTGTTCACTTTTCGCATTTTTACCTCGTGAAAAGATACGTAATAGGCCTCCAGGGGGTCGATTGTGTATTACATAACTTGGGTGAAAATTACAAAAGTGAGCAAATTCACTAAATGTTGATCAATGAAATTATAAATATTCTGACAGATGTCTATACTAGATCGTTAATTTCATCAAAAAAGGTGTGTTGACTGGATTTCCAGTTCGGGCCAGAATACCCCAAATGAAATGGCCGCTCACCTTAGAGCATATATAACCGGAAGAGGCATTGCCTATACCTCCCATGGAACAAGCCGTGTCCAACATCATGCGAGAGAGAAACGTACATTGTACGAGAGAGAAAGATAGTGAATCCTAATCACCCGTAATGCGCATGCGCCATGCATCGTCTGCTATATAGTTCTCAATACTGCGCATGCGCATTGTAGACGATTAGAATCCACTACCTTTCTCTCTCACATAATGTACGTTTCTTTCTTGCACAATGTTGGACACAGGCTCGATGGTTAATTCCCCTTCCAGTTATATATGTTCTAAGCCGCTCACGCAACACACATGTAGAGAGCCTCTAGAAGAGAGAGAGAGGCGCCAACGGGTCATGTGACCAGCCCTCCGTGATTGGCTGGCAACAATGGGTGCTTTCCATTTAGTGACACAAGTGGACACTAACGTCGTTCTATCTTTCTTGGCATTTAATGAGCAAGAAAGATAGAACGAGATTTGTGTCGATTTGTGTAAATAGAAAGCACCCAATATGTAGTAAAGTGGACATTGCGAGATTGCGATGCCAATACAGAAGAGCGCAGGAGTGACCAGACTCTCCTCACATCTCCTACGCTCTTCTGCATTGGCGTCGCAATCTCGCAATGTCTACTTTACTACATATTGTTGCCAGCCAATCACGGAGAGCTGTCACATGACCCGTTGGCGCCTTTCTCTCCTAGACGCTCTCTACACACATGCCAACACATGTCCGCCAGGTATAACATACGCACTAACCACACACCGCCGTCATTTTATCTGGGGTACTGGCCGTTACGGCCGGGACACAATACAAAAATATGTACAGGCAATAGGAACAGGAAATAGAAACAGAATGCATTATACACGGTTCCGATAGGTTGAAAATCTATTGCCTGTGTTATTTCCTGTTCCCGTTACCTATGCCTTTGTATTGTGTTCCGGCCCTCAGTTTTTTTCATAGCAAAGCCCGAAGTTAGTGTATCATTTCTATCGTCTTCTAGAATACATAATGCTAAAACAATATTCTGATTGATTCTTCAGCTTATGTTTACGTTTTACGTTTAGGATCATCGCACACAAAATTGCATAGACTGCATAAGCATAGCATAAGACCGCTGGACCAATGAACATCTTATATAAATTAATATGGCGACTTTATGCTGGATGCTCATTGGTTTAGCGGTCTTATGCTACAATTATGCTAAGCTATGCATTTTGTGTGCGATGGCCTTAAAGATCAATCCAGACAAACTTACATAGGTGCATAAGCAAATGCATAAAGAGATAGATTGGTCTATTTTCTTATGCACATGTATATGGACCAATCAATTTTCTTATGCTTATGTTCATGCGCTATGCAAGTTTGTCTGGCTAATAGACCTTTAAGGCCATCGCACACAAAATTGCATAGGTTGCATAAACATAGCATAAGACAGCTGGACCAATGAGCATCTTATGTAAATGAATATGGTGACTTTATACTGGATGCTCATTGGTTTAGCGGTCTTATGCTACGCTTATGCTAAACTATGCATTTTGTGTGCGATGGCCTTATAGGTTAATCCAGAAAAACTTGTATAGATGCATAAACATATGCATAAAGAAACGGATTGGTCTATTTCCTTATGCACATGTATATGGACCTTTCAATTCTCTTAGGCCCGGTGTCTACAATGCTAGAACTGTGTCCAAGTTTCGGTTTAAGCCAATCAACTTGCAGCTTTTACAGAAAAGTAGCAGTTTCATTGGCTTAAACCGAAACTCGGACGCAGTTCTAGCATCGTGGACACAAGGCTTTAGGGCCGGTCTACGATGGATATTGTGTCTCTTTGCGGTCGAAGAATAATAAACTATGATTGGCCAATTCTTACGGCTTACAACATTCATTATAGACCGGCCCTTATGCTTATGTTCATACGTTATGCAAGTTTGTCTGGATAGACCTTTACAGGTTCAATTGCGTTTAAGGTTAAAGGCTTTTACAGAAAAAAATCCCGTAAGGACGTAAGACGTAAGCGTAAAAAAATCGACCAATCTCAATCGAGTATTTTCACCTATCGGGTTTTACGGACAGTACAATACTCGATTGGGATTGATCGATTTTCTTACGCTTATGTTCTTACGGAATTATGTGTGAAGGTCTTAACAGTTGCAGATTGATCAAATAGGCTCAAGTCTAAAGCCGGTTCTACAATACGTCGCAAACGATAGCAACTGCCAGTTGAAAAGTGTTATTTCTGATTGCCGATTGCCAGTTACTGTCGCCAAAAAATTAAAAGTTCGCCAACTCTCTTTTGACAACTGCAATTGACAAGCGCAACATGGAAATAACACTTTTCAACTGGCAATTGCCATCGTTTGCGACGTATTGTAGAATGGTCCTAAAGGTACAATTTCACGATGACGCTCGACGCTGGATTCGAGCGTCAAATAGCTAAATTGTGTTTAGCTTTGACGCTCGACGCTCATTTCAGCCAATCCAGTGGTTAGGTTGTGACCGGACGGCACGAGTTAAGCCCGATTCCGGCGGATAATGTTCCTATCGAACGGTCGCCACTCGGTTTCACCTTCGACTACCGAGAAGGTATGTTAGAATCAACGCCCCGATTCTTCGCAAAACGCTAATATTATTTCTTTCTTTCAGATCGATGTCCCTGATGGATCACCGTTGCTGCTACCCGTCTCCAGATCCTCGCCTATTCGCATACCGGATAATGGTAAGTATCGCTAATAACTTAGCCGCTAACTCCCTTCCTCTATTTCAGATTGGCATCCAGGATGGACCGCCGTTGCTGCTACCCGTCTCCGGATCCTCGCATTACCGCATACCGGATGAAGGTAAGTCTCGATAATTATTTTAATTATATACTAATACTTTTCTTCTGTTGCAGGTTCCTGCCCAAGATGGATTGTCGCTGCTGCTGAACTTCCCCGGATCCTCGCTTTATATCGCATACCGGATTGCCGCTGGACAACGATGGATCATCGCCAAAGGACAAGGTAAATAGAAGGTAAGTATAGTTAATTGTATAATTAATCTTGAGACTTTGTTTCAGAAATAATTATTCTTTAATTGTAGATCATTATTTCAACTCTACAGGCCGTTTCACAATTGTCATAAAGGTGCTTCACAACGATGGTATTGCGCCTCGGTGTGGATTGCGCTTTTTCGATAAAAGTTGCACAATTGATTAATTTGCGTATCTCGGCTTATTGGTTTCGTCGATACAATGCCTTTTATTAAGATAATTAATTTCGCCAGAGTGCTCAATGCCCCTTGGCAATTACTCCCAGATCACGTGACACATACGTGATTATCACTCTATCATACAATGTCCGTGCGCACAATTAACGCTGGAGTATTCGGTTGTTTTATACAATAATTAACACCGTCCGCACAATACTTTGTATCCGCGTAACCCAATGCTCGCGGTTGTTATATACTCGATATGCACTTCCGTTAGTTAACAATGTATCCGAATTTCAACTCGACGTATTCGGCTAACACTCGATTGTAGTTGGCAACTCGGTGCCCCTCGCTATTGTTAAACGAGTTATTTTACGCGATAGTACGCGGGAGTTCCCGGTTGTTAAGTATAACACGTATGCTGTGAGTATAGAGCGTGATACGTCTTTTCGCTACGGCTATACCCGAGAGACTGCCTCGAGCAATGGCTCTCGCTTCGCCTCCCCACTATGCCGAGTCGTTCCCACTCCCGAACTTTCTCTTTTCGCCTATTGTACTCGGCACGTACGCCCGGCGCGATCACGCGAAAACAACATGATTATCACGCGCCCGCCGAATGCCCTATTGCGCACTTCGCCTTCGCGATCGTTCCAGAAGGTTCCCGTGGAATTTTCCACGCGCAGCGCAGTGCGAGAACCTTCCACCTTCGATCCCGATGCACCAGGTTTTCACCTTTTGGAATTCTTTAGTGTCGTTGACGCCGACCCGTGCGCACCTCCTTGGAGATGCCCTCGATGACGATTCCGGGTGATTTTCCTGTAGACGATGTCCGGGTGACTTTTCGGTCGTCGGCCGTTGACGCCGACCCCTCGGATGCCCTTCTGGGATGCTTATAAGGCCTCTCCTGGCCTTTGTTCCCGGGGAAGATGCTTTTCCCGGGAACTTGGTCTGGCCATGACGCCGACCCCCTGGGAGGGTGTCCCAGGTCCCCGAAAGATGGGTAAGGGCCTTTGTTCCTGGAGGAAATGGTTTTCCCGGGAACTTGGTCTGACGATGACGCCGACCCCCTGGGATGGTGTACTAGGTCCTTGGGAAGTGGCTGAACACCTTTGTTCCTGGGGAAGATGAATTTCCCGGGAACTTGGTCGGATGATGACGCCGACCCAGCGGACGTGTATACCAGGTCCAGGGAATGCTCCTCCGGGCCCTGATTCTGGAGATTGTCGCGGTTCATCGCGTACGCACTACATTATTCTCACCGACCCGTGTGCGCGAAACTAAAACTTCTCTCGTCATGAACCACCGAAATAAACGTTTTTACGGTCGGCAGAGTGTCGAAACTATAATTTACTTTATTCTTCTGACCACGCGGGCAAAGCGCTCTGTGGCCTAGTCTTATTGTCTAAACGGGCCTGATGGGCCTTACGCCTAACTTATATCTAACGAACTTATATCTACGATGATTCGGCGGCGGAAACCCAAGGAAAATAATATCTTTATTGGCACGAAGCTACGCAACGTCAGGACGGACAATTTGATCCTAAAACTAGAAAATAAACAATAATCTTAAAAATATAGTGTGTCGCGCGCGCGCCCTACTGCCTCGGAATCATCTGTCGGCCTCGCATGGCAGTAGACCAATAACAGTACTCGGCGCCCTCGGGTACAACCGAGGGGAAGCGGGGGGTGACGCGCGCCCGCGGGGGGAACGCCATAAGAGATGGGCGAGGGGGGCGAGGGGGGAGCATGGGGTGGGGATGGGCGAGGGGGGGTGAAGGGCGGACAGGTGCAAGGGGAAACAGGGGGGGTGAGGGGGACAGGTGTGCGGGGGGGAATTTCCCCTGTAACTGGACAAACATTCCCCTGGAACTGGACAAAGGTGTATCGCCGTCCAATCAGATCCAGGGGGGTGAGGGGGACAGGTGTGCGGGGGAATTTCCCCTGTAACCGGACAAACATTCCCCTGGAACTGGACAAAGGTGTATCGCTGACCAATCAGATCGCGGTACGAAGACTCGAGGCTGTCCAATCAGAAGCGAGTATTTTGTGGGAAACACCTGTCCCTAGGCGGGGTGATGGGGAAGTTCGCACCGCAGTGTTGCCACCATGCGGTAACCTCAAAGACCGAAATTCCCTAGGCGGGTGATGGGGAATTTCGCGCCGCAGGGTTGCCACCGGGGGTGGGGGGGATCGTCGTTCCCGGACGCTCCGAGAGGGCGCTCGGATCGGCGTTATCGACCGCGTTATCGACCGCGAGCGGAAATCCGCCCCGAATCGCGCGTCATCGCGAATAATGTTATCATCGCGCGCGTTCGAACTCGTTCGAGGTCGCTCTTGTCAGTTCCTCCTTTTGTTTTTTTTCGCAGGATGCGGCGAGCGGATGTCCCCTTCCCGGAAGGGTGTATCCTGTAGGTACATCCTCCGTTGAGATAACAGCGGATGTCCCCTTCCCGGAAGGGTGTATCCCGTAGGTACATCCACCGTTGAGATACCGAACGAGTATAAAATGAATTGGCGCGACGGCGTAAAGCGCATCGGAACGGGATAAGTTAATGTGGGTTTTTTTCTTCTAACGTGGTATGAGCGGCGAATACGCAGAACTTTGCAAACCGGCGTGGGTGAAAATCCAAAATGCTACATTTCCGAAACCGCTCGTGAAAATCAGCGAACCGCTCGCGAGGAATGGAGATCCGTTCGCCACGAAGTGGGATCCGCGGCGCGTCGATGTAGCGAGATATCTGATCCGTCGCGAAACCGGAATCGCCGATCTCCGATCGCATCGGAAGTTTCTCGATCGCTATATATTTCGTGAAACAAATCGGCGTCCGCGAAACCGATCTCCGATCCCAGCCCCCTCGACGCGCCCTGGGTTGTTACAGTGCACTTCCGACTCCCGCGCCGCCGACTTAATACGTATGGGTTATAGATTGTGAAACAAATCGGCATCTGTGAAAACCATAAATGCTACATGGGGTGAAGTCACCGTTATTTTCTGACGCGGTATGCGCCGCGAGGAAGTAAAAAAACTTGAAAAAAGTGTGTGCGCGGGAATCAGCGAACCGTTTATTTTCTCCTGCAACATTATTGGAGGAGTGGGGTAAAAAGAACATATCTGTGCATTCGCGAATGAACGATCGCCGTTATCCCTCGTCCGAGGAATCGGACGGTGAACCTCACTGCTACGAGCCCATGCCCATGTTCTCGTCCGATTCGGACGACGAATCGGCGAGACTCGAAACGTCGTTATCGTCAAACGTATGCGCGTCGGTGGCGAAGGAGGACTCGCGATGGAATCTAGCGACTCATCATCTGCGAAGGGAGATCGGAGCGCGAACTGCGCGCGAGCGAGCGTGGATAGAGACGACAATGGCATATTCCGTTAGGGCGAACGATTATATGCGTTACGTACCGCTCGAGTATTATCTTTACTATCAGACGGTGGACGGAGGAGAGAAGATACGTAGGATTCACACCTACAGGTCTCGTCGTCTGTTCGATCGAGTGAAATTCGGTGTTCCCGAGGGTGAAAGGCCCTTCTGGATAGGATGCAGGAACAGTGCGACGAGTTGCTCGCCGCGGACGTCCGCGACGCGGACGGGTACCGCGCGTGGGGACGACGATGCGACGAGTGTCTCCGGCTCTTGCGGGAGAGTTGTCGAGTCAGACGATCTGGGGGGCGAGGAAACACGGGAGCCGTGAACGCTCTGGTGGCTCGAATAGCGCGATTGGAAGGTTCGAGGGAGGATCTGCGCCGACGATTCGAACGCGTCGTAGGTGCCGGTCTGGATGGTGGGGGCGGCGGTAGCAGCAGCGGTGTTAGCGGGGGATTTTCGTGGGTCGAGATCGATACGGCGTTCCAAAGTCGCGTACTCACCGGCGCTGTGACGAACTCTACGTACATCGAACCAGCGCGATTTCTCGAGGATGCGAAGGGCACCGTGCTCGAAAAAGTGCAGGATAATCTGAACAGACACGTGTGTCTGAAGGTCAATGTCATATTCAATGGGGAATTCGTAGCGGACGTTAAGACCGATGTGAAGAGTATCGCTACGCGGAACGAACAGCTCCTCCGAGGGTCCGATCTGGGCGAGTGGTACGAAAAGCACGTGCGCGACGCGATTCTAGCGGCGTTGGACGAATTTCAGGAACGCGACAGCGGATGGGCGTTGTCGCGAATACTCAACTTAACGGTGAACGTGAACAAGTGTAATCCCATGCGCGTGGGATGTTGGATGAAGATACCGCTAGGTATAAGACTTAAACAGGCGGTGGTCAACGTGCTGTCGGAGAACGACACGTGTTTCGCGCGTGCGGTGGTCGCGGCTCTGTACCCCGCCAAGCACAACGCGGAACGATGCGGCTCGTATACCGATTACGCGACGGTGCTGAATCTCGACGGGATCAAGTTTCCCATAGATCTGAAACAGATCGGAAAGTTCGAACGTCAAAACGACGTATCAATCAACGTATTTACAACTCGGGAAGGAATCGAAAAAAAAGATAAGTTCGGACGGGGCGCCGACCGCAACGCGATCGTGCCTCTGCGGTTAACCGACGATAAGAGGGATAGACACGTAAATCTCCTGTATCTGCGCGATACGCTACGCGGTGTCAACAGGGGCCATTTCGCCTGGATAAAGAATCTGTCGCGATTGGTGAATTCGCAATTGACCGTGAAACGGTGCGCGAAGCACGTTTGCGATCGGTAAGTAAAAAAACCTGAGGAATAAGGAAACGACGCGGTGTTATTTTATGTACGCATAGTAATCGCACGCATGTTATTGTACTTCGCAGATGTCTACACTATTTCTATACGCGCGAAAAGTTGGCCGCTCACAGCGTCGACTGCGGCCGAATGAACGACTGCGCCATCGTTCTTCCGAACGAGGACGATAAGTGGCTGTCGTTCGACAATCACGACAGAAAGGAGCGACTCCCCTTCGTGGTGTACGCGGATCTGGAGTGTCTTCTCGAACAGCGGGAGAGGGAGAATGCCGAAGAAGGCGCGAGAACGAAAAGATACGCTTATCAGCGTCACGTACCGTTCAGCCTGGGCTACTATCTGTGCTGCACCTACGACGATACCGTGTCCACGTACAGATATCGTCGCGGCGACGACTGCGTTTCGTGGTTCGTGAACGAGCTTCGCGTTCTCGCAGGTCACGCAAAGAGTAAATTCTCCACCAATATATCGATGGTAGAACTTACGGAGGACGAGAAACTCGAATTTTGGCGCGCGACGCATTGTCACGTGTGTCGGAAAGCGTTCCAACCGGAGGACAAGCGCGTGCGAGATCACTGTCATCTAAACGGACGGTACAGAGGTCCGGCGCATTCTCGTTGCAATCTGAATTACAGAAACGTGTACGTGATTCCCGTGTTCTTCCACAATCTGTCGGGTTACGACGCGCACTTTATCATCGAGAAAATCGCGAACGAATTCGAGGGTGGGGTCGAACTCCTGCCGCTTACGAAGGAAAATTACATATCTTTCTCGAAGACCGTTAAGGAGACGCAAACGGATGGGGTGTGGAATCGACTCGTGAAGCTTCGATTCGTAGACTCGTACAAATTTTTAGCCGCGAGTCTCGTAACCCTGGCGTCCTATCTGGACAAGGACAAGCTGAGAATAACGCGCTCGGAGAACGCGGAATTGAGCACGGAGGATCTCGATCTGCTCACTCGCAAGGGAGTATTTCCGTACGAGTACGTCGACAGCGAGGACAAACTGCGGGAGACCGAGCTTCCGCCGCGCGAGGTCTTTTACAGCTCCCTGACCGACGAGACCGCAAGCGAGAGCGATTACGAGCACGCGACGAGGGTCTGGCGACGTTTTCGCGTGCGGGATCTCGGCGAGTACAGCGATCTGTATCTCAAGACCGACGTGCTTCTTCTGGCGGATATCTTTGAAAATTTTCGGGACACGTGTTTAGC
>NW_027250254.1:0-31606 GCF_030848795.1 Temnothorax nylanderi | reverse complement strand
ATGTTCATCTCTCTTGAGATGAAGATGAGCGGATGCAACAATTTACAAGTCTCTGTAATAAGGTATTTAACTCACCACTTAAACCATGATAGACCAAACAACAATAATCGATGTGTGGCATAATTAGGGCTAATACCAGCCTTATCCTTAACCTCGTAGAAGAGAATTTCTATTAAACTTGAGTTTATGCAAAGAAAAATGAACTTTTTGTGAGATGTGCAGATGTGTTTTCCTCCAGGACAGGTTGGACGTAAAAATTACACCCAAATTCCTGACTTCATTAACAAAGGGTAAAGGTGTTTGGCCAACAATGACAGGTGGTAAGCCATGGCAGTCATATCATTAACATAAGAATGACTGCCGAAAATTATCACCTTAGATTTCGCAGGATTAGTTTGAGACCGTTCAAGTTTGCATAGTTAAAAATAGCGTTCGCATCAGTAGAAATCATTTTAAGACCATGGAGAATGTCAGCACGAGAACATTGAAGATATATTTGTATATCGTCAGCAAAAAGCATATGATACACAAACGACAGAAAACCGCCTATGTCGTTAATATATAAAGCAAACAGAAGAGGACCAAGCACAGAACCTTGAGGGACACCAGACGAAGTGAACAACCATTCCGAGAAATTACCTTCATCATCAATTACAGCCTGAGAGCGGCCAGTGAGATAGGAGAATATCCACACAAGACCTCATCAGAGAATCCCAATTCTTTCAACTTCATAAGTAAACGAAGATGTGGAACAGTATCAAAGGCTTTACTAAAGTCGAAGAGAATCATAATTGTGATAAGCCTATCATCAATTCCCTTTTTTATGTCATCACAGACGCGTAAAAGTGCAGACTGCGTGCTGTAGCCTGAGCGATACGCAGACTGTCTCGGATTCAAAAGATTATGCTTGTTCAAATAGTCAGTAATCTGTGAAGCCACAATTCGTTCAAGGATTTTGGACATTTCAGGAAGGTTAGCAATAGGACGAGTATCAGATGGAGACAGAGGAGTACGAATTTTCGAGAGAGGACGGATCACCGCACGCTTCCATAGTGAAGGAAATACAGAGGATTGAAGTGAACAATTAAGCAGTGAAGTGAGCCATTCAGAAATGACAGGCCAGGCTATGCGGAGAACGTAAAGCGGAATGCCGTCTTGGCCAGATGCGAAAGAATGAAGAGGTTCATTTATAATAAGCTTGTATACATCATCAGGCTGAATAGTAGAGAAAGAAAACCTTGAACATTGAGAAGGACTGGAAATTAAAGCAATGGCCGACATAAAGTTGATGTATGAGCAACGTGATGAAGCGTTAGATACAGAGACGTAATATGAATTCAGTTGATCTGGTGAGAAAAAACGGAGAGGAGAAACCGACGTAGACTTGACAAGCCCAAGACGAGCAAGTTCCCTCCACAATTTAGCAGAGTCGGTTAAATTGGTAAGGGAGGCAAAGTGAAAATCACTCTTGGCGCGCTTGATATCAGTGTTAAGCTGATTGCGAAAATGTCGGTATCTAACATAGCCAAGAAGACTATTGGAACGTTTGGCTTGCTTATAAAGCTGATTACGTGTACGAAGTCGGGATTTAAGTTCATCAGTGAGCCAACGAACAGGAGGCTTCCTAATCACTGATTTACGAACAGGAGCAAACACATCTAGCACATCAAGCAATATAGATGACAGACAAGAGCAAGCCTCATCAACGTCAGTCACATTCAAAATTTGAACATTGACAGCTATGGAATGAAGATGCTCAGGAACGCAGAGGTATCAAGGTTCCTATAACTACGCCGCAGCATAGACTGCTCAGAGTCAAACGCACGATTAGAGAGATGACATTTCCAGCAATCCTGTCCCGCAATGAATGGACTCGAGGATTGGACTCGAAGCTCTCGAGGAGAGAGAGAGAGAGAGAGAGAGACGGAGTGGAAGACGAGAGGGAGGAGAGCGAGAGAGAAGAGATGAGAGAGGAGAGAGAGAGAGAGAGTATGGAGAGAGAGAGAGGATAGACGAGAGAGAGGAGAGGATTATTTGCGTGTCTTATTACATTGTCCTCCGGGGCTAAGCCCGGGTAACCAGCTAGTTACAATAATAAAATAGTAGATATTTATGATGTTGCACACGTATTGAAAGAAAGTAAAATAAGATGGAATATTATGACATTGGTTTTAAAAAGACGTATTCTTTGGAATGTGTAATGATTGGAGTGGGTGTGCAGTGAACAAATCGGAGGAGTAAATGACGCGCTTGCGCTGAAGGCGCAGTAATCGCGCTACTATGATTGGTGCGCACAACCAGTCGTATGGCTTGGGTCGCATGTCATAAGCAGTCGTAAAACCGGATCGTAAGTGGTGGTAAGAGGTCGTACGCGGTCGTAAGGAGTATAAACAGTCGTAAAGGACAACGGGCGTAAGGGACTATTCGACCGACGCGTAGCCGCCTAGTGGCCCCAGACCGAAGAATGCTAAAAGAAACACGTCCTATAACATTGTAAAACTTGGGGAGTCGGCTCACTGCTAATTCTAACATTGTGGTTTCTATATTGTTTATGAGATAGCCACTTTTTGAAGACGGTGTTTATAGCTCATTTTTAAACAGTTCCGTCTGTAGTAGAAATATTATCAGTTATTTTCAGAAGTTGATAGATATTTTTTCTTTTATGAATGTAAGCCATAATTCCGTTTTTAGTAAATGATAAGCTGTTTTGCAAAGTACAGGGTTTTTGAACTTGTTCTTGTTTTGATGGTATTTGTTCTTTGTTCTTGTTTGCATGGTATTTCTTAACTTGTTTCTTTAACTTTAGTAAAATAATTCAAAGTCCATTTCCAAATGTAAAAAATGCCTTTTATTACTTGTATAGGTTGCACACAACAAAAAAATCTAAAGATGATAAGTTTTTTTCTTTGAGCACTTTTAATAACACTTTGATTGTTGTTAACAACTTACGACAAACGTATAATGCTAAGAAAAGAAAATTAGACAAAGTATTTGATGTTCTAGATAATAGTAAGATATGTAAGTCATGCTATACCATAAGTAAAGATCCTCGTGTTTATGTTGATCCTGATACACCTGATTTATCTATGTATAGACAGGGATTGAACTCTCACACTCAATGTACGTTTGGTTGCAAAAATGTTGAGATGTTGATCTCAGTTCCAAGCAAGTTAAGACATTTATTACTCATGAATTACAAATTCCTTGTTTCTTTTAATGCTCGAATGTGTATTACACATACTGGTACTATTAACTACTGGCCTGTTGTTAAGCAGATATCTAAAGAAGTAAACAATGAGAATCATAGAGAAATCAGTGAATTAATGTTCAAGTATTATCATGAAACTGACAATAAAAAGAACATTATTTTTAATATTGAGAATTTGGAATCTATTGATAATGATATTTTTAAAGCATGGTTTGGTTTCAATAAAAATGATTTTCAAGAAATCTGTAACTTTAAAGAGTCATGTTCTTCAACAGATTTAGCTATTTTTCTCTGTAAAATACGTACTGCTTTATCAAATAAACAACTAAGTTTTCTCTTTGATTGCTGTCCTCAAACAATTGCCAACCGCATAGATAAGGCAAGAAAGGACTTGCTCATTAATTTGGTACCAAAATTAATCAATGTCACTGATCGTTCGAAACTACTAACTAACAATACTCCTATGGCAAAAATGTTATTTGGTATTCCTGATGACAAAGCCTGTTGCATATTTGATGCAACATACCGCCTTACTCAAAAATCTAAAAATTTCGCAGGACAGAAAATGTTATGGAGCGAACAAAAAAAATGCCGTTAGTAAAGCCAATGGTTGGATGCACCTAATGGATATATAACCCATGTATTAGGTCCTTACGATGCGAATCATAACGATGCAGTAATTTTAGAAGATTGTTTTCAGAGATTTCAAGATGAGATGAGTACTCTACAAGAAGGCGACGTTATTTTAGCGGACAGAGGATTTTGCGATGTAATTACATTTCTTAAGGAAGAAAAAAAATTCAATGTTTACTGCCCTGGTCTTGGCCAACTTGAAACAATCGAAGCTAACCAATCTCGATTTGTTACTAAAGTTCGATGGATCATTGAACAGGTTTTTGGCCGACTAAAAACAAAGTTTAAAATATTTGCTTTGCCAGCACATAATGCAACACTCGCCAATGATTATGATTCATTTAAAATTGCATGTGCCTTGTTAAACTTATTCCATAAGCCAATCTACAGTGATCAGATGTATGAAAATGTTGCAACAATAATGACCTCGCGATTGAATGTTCCAAACAAGCTTAAAAGTATTGTGGAACAGTACAATCTTGCTCAAGTAAAAGTTCCATATATCGAAGTCAACTATACTCATTTTGACAATCGAGAAAACAACAATCTTCTTCAATTTCCAGAACTGACAATGAACGATTTATATTATCTCAGTCTGGGTCCGTATTAAATAAAAAATGCTGTTTCATACTATGCTGAACATAATAAAGATAATATCTTCCTCGTGCACAAGTTTCAGCCAAATGCCAGACATGCAACTGCTAAATTGAATTTTACAAACCATGGAATTGACGTTGCAGAACCACTACTGGTAAAAGCCTATATGAAATCCCGCTACCGTAGTGGAAAACATCACCATATATTTGTATTGGTGGATAAAAATAAATGTGGAAGGGATGCTATTGTAGAATACTATTGTACATGTGAGAGTGGTGCCCGTACAGTTGGCTGCTGTAGTCACATCATGACGATAGTATCCCAGGTAGCAAACACAAGTCATTTTGACGTCAAATTTTGGTCCTTTACTGACCATTCCTGACGTCACTAACTGGCGGCATAATGACGTTAAAATGACGGTCTAATGTCACAGACAATTGACGTCATTTTCTGACGTCTTATTGACGGCAAAAATAGTTCCATTGTACGACATACCGGTTTCTAGAAATGTTTTTGATGAAATTAAAATATTAAAATGTCTACTTGATAAACGTTTATAAAAAAATGTTCTTTTTCATTATCTAAGAAAAAAAAACTTTTTTAACTGTTTTGTTTACATGCCATGTGCGTATAGCCGCTCTCAAGGCGGTCACCCATCCTAGTACAGTACCGCGTCCGAGTCGCTTGACTTCGATGATCCAGTGGACAGTGACGATCTTCTCACCCTGATGCTTCCTTATTAACTGTACTTGTCTATAACAGGTACATCTTTAAAGTGTTCAAAATTCTTGTAATGATAATCTTCTTGATAGCTATAACACTGCGTGAAATAGTTATCATAAAACTATAATCACACGCAACTACATCCACTTATACCATAAATTCGCCACTTCAATCATAAAGTTGCGAAACAAACACATTGTAGTTAATTTTGTGGTTTTTATTTTATTATTACTTTATTAAACAATATTAAGAAGTAAAAATAGTTATATTACAAAAAGACATTATTTGGACGACTTTAAGACGTCTTTAGATGGTCTAAGAAATGACGTTTTATAAACGTCCATTATTAGTCGCCGATGTCATAGGTTAACCTAACCAAAAATGACTAAAAATAGACGTCATAATGACGTTATGGAATAACGTCAGTATAATGTCATTTTTAAAGACATAGTCGCTTTTTGGTCATTTGACGTCATTTGTACAAACATGACTAGTATTTGACGTCAAAATGACTTGTGTTTGCTACCTGGGATGGTACCTCAGTTATGGGCAATATCATGGGATAACGGTGCCCAATCCTGAAATATGTAACGTCTCCATAACAATTCCTAAAAATAAATAAGAACACACACACACACAAACATATGCGCGCCCTCATACACACAGGTGACGGCGAGGGGAACCACCTAAAAAAAGCACCCCGATGAGATGTAAATCTGACCGTGCGACCTCCTCGCGGTACATCTTGGGTTACGCTAACGCCGGCAGTAGCTCAAAACAACTATAACTTTACCGGTGTGTATAAGCTGTAATAATTTCTACAACTTTGCATTGCATTCCTCTTGAAAAGCCCTTTCATACGAGTCCCCACTCGGCCTACTGCACTATGTGAGGTTTTCGACTCCGTCTAGCCCCTCCTCTCCCCCACTGGGGTGTTCACTGCACACCCACTCCAATCATTACACATTCCAAAGAATACGTCTTTTTAAAACCAATGTCATAGTATATTCCATCTTATTTTACTTTGTTTCAATATATGTGCAACATCATAAATACCTACTATTTTATTATTGTAATATCCCCCCTTTGACCCCCCATATCTCAAGATTGAGATACATGCTCCATCTGAAAATTTTTCACGAGTAATCTATCATCATAAACTTTCATTTCTCATTCATTCTGACCCCAATTCTGACCCAAATTTGAGGTCCAGAAAACAGGCTAATTTTGGCCAATTTTTAGGGTTGCTCTTTTGTGAGATGCATTTAGTAATAGGTTTTTTTTTGAAATATTTGATTTTTATTATTACCAATTATAATAATAATAACAATACATTTTGTAATAATTGTACACATTAAAAAAATCAAACTTTGCGTTTAGTACTTATTATCAAACAGTTTCGTAAAAATTACTCTAGTTTAGTGATAATTAACAAACAGTTTGATAATTAGTACTAAATTGTCTTAAAAAATTTTATCTGTTTGGTTTGCTGACAGTTACTCAATTATTTAGTAAGCAATTTGGTTACATTTATCATTACTTGGTAATAATTATCAAACTTTGCCAATATTAACCAAATCATATCAGGTTTTGCTAGAATTATTTGTTAACATTACACTGTTGGAAAATTTGTGTTAAATATAACATAAATCACATGTCCCAAACGGTCCACTCAAATTTTTGTGTTAACATAATATGGAGGTGTTAAATGGTAACATCGATACTATGTTAAAATATTTTATCAGAAAGGAAATGTAATTCTGATCGGAATTTGAGGTCAATTATGTGTACAATTAACATAACTTTTATGTTGAAGTTAAGATTGTAAGATAAAATCACACTCTTTTTCTGTAAATTTTTATTCCCACTTCTGTTATAGGGCAAAATCAACACTATTTTTCTGTAAATTTTAACACATTTAATAATTACATTCAAATTGTGTACTTTAACATATTTTTAAAATTATTTTAATAATTTTACATTTTAAATTTGTTAAGTTAAATTAACATAGCAGGCATATGTTAAATCTACACATGTATGTGTTGATTATTTTACACAAAAATTTTAACAAGGACTTACTTTTTTTAACAAAACTACAAAAATTTTCCAACAGTGCAGTAATAAAATTATTTCGTCGCACTTACCTATACGTTTAGTTGAAACTACTTCACCAAGGTTCTTGGTAACATTAACCAAGCCTGGATTATTACAACCAAGAATTATTATTAGACACTTTTTCAGTGTATATATTCAATTTTAAAATTTTAATACAGCTTAAATTATTATTTTTAAATCTTAATTATTGTACGATATGTCTTTTAGAGTCATATTTGGTACCTGCTGGAACATTCTTGCATCTTAACATTTACGGAGTCCACAGAGATCCTAATTTTTGGTCAAATCCAGAAGTATCCCAGGTAGCAAGGTGACGTTAATATGACGTCAATAATTCGTCATTTTTTGGGTACGACGTCATTTTACCAACTTAAGACGTATAAATGTCGTGACTTTTTTGACGAAATAATAACTAATCGTAGAATGACCTCATTATAACGTACCATTGACGTCATTTGTATAACCATAAAAACACTTCGACAATTTAACCAAACTATAACGTCCAAGTAACGTTAGATTAGTGCCCATTTAATGACGTTAGTTATTTATCCATTGTACGACGTATCTGAGACGTCAGAATTTCGACCAATAAAAGACGTTAGTTAAATCACTTTAATACGACGTTCCTGGTTCGTCAAATTGTAGACCAATAAATGATGTTTGTTAACTGACGTTAACACGACGTACCTGAGACGTCAGAATTTCGACCAATAAAAGACGTTAGTTAAATCGCTTTAATACGACGTTCCTGGTTCGTCAGATTATAGACCAATAAATGATGTTAGTTAACTGACGTTAATATGACGTACCTGAGACGTCAGACTTTAGACTAATAAGGGCCGGTTGCTCCAACCTGTTGGCAAACTAACTAATAGTTAAATCATATATATGTCTTCGTTTTTCCTTCCAATTAAACAAAGATAGACATATGATTTAACTATTAGTTAGTTTACCAATAGGTTGGAACAACCGGCTCTAAAAGATGTTAGTTAACTGACGTTAATACGACGTACCTGAGACGTCAGACTTTAGACTAATAAAAGATGTTAATTAACTGACGTTAACACGACGTACCTGAGACGTCAGACTTTAGACTAATAAAAAATGTTAGTTAACTGACTTTAACACGACGTACCTGAGACGTCAGACTTTAGACTAATAAAAGACGTTAGTTGACTGACTTTAACACGACGTATCTGGTTCGTCAGTTTGTAGACCAGTACCCAACCCAAGGAGCAAAGTGACGTCAGAAGACGACATCGACATAATGACGTCTATTTTTAGTCATTCTTGGTCTATGACGTCGGCGACTAATAATAATGGACGTTTATAAGACAATGATAACTATTTCATGCAGTGTTATAGCTATCAAGAAGATATCATTACAAGATTTTTGAACACTTTAAAGATGTACTTGTTATAGACAAGTACAGTTACTAAGGAAGCATCAGGGTTAGAAGATCGTCACTGTTCACTGGATCATCGAAGTCAAGCAACACGGGCGCGGTACTGTACTAGGATGGGTGACCGCCTTGAGAGAGCGGGGCTATATGCACATGATACGTAAAGAAACAGTTAAAAAACGTTTTTTTTCTAGATAAAGAAGAAAAACGTTTTTTTATAAACGTTTATCAAGTGGACATTTTAACATTTTAATTTCATAAAAAATAATGTAGATTAAAAAGTTGTCGTCTATTTGACGACATTTTATGGTCAGTCTTGTGACTGCCATTCCAAGATGACGTCCAAATGTTCAAAATCTGACGTACTTTTATTTCGTCCCGGCGACGTCATTAATTACGTATTAGTGACGTCAATATATGACGTCACGGAGATGAGACAAAAGTACGTCATTTTTACGGCACTTTGACGTCATTTCATAACGTCGCAATCGTCAGAACATGACCAAAAAATGACGTTAAATAGACGTCACCTTGCTACCTGGGATTTGATCCTGATAGATTCTTGCCTGAGAAGATCCGACATCGTCATCCTTATTCGTATTTACCATTCAGTGCTGGTCCACGTAACTGTATCGGTAAACTGTATTTTTTATATCCTGATATGTATATATAATATCATGTTATATTAACAGATTACGATATGTACCAAATTGTAGGTCAACGATTTGCTATGCTGGAAATGAAGGCCATGATAGCTCCTCTGGTACACAATTTCTACTTGGAGCCTATTGATTATTTAAAGAATCTTCCCAGGTAGCAAGGTGACGTCTATTTAACGTCATTTTTTGGTCATGTTCTGACGATTGCGACGTTATGAAATGACGTCAAAGTGCCGTAAAAATGACGTACTTTTGTCTCATCTCCGTGACGTCATATATTGACGTCACTAATACGTAATTAATGACGTCGACGGGACGAAATAAAAGTACGTCAGATTTTGAACATTTGGACGTCATCTTGAAATGGCATCACAAGACTGACCATAAAATGTCAAATAGACGACAACTTTTTAATCTACATTATTTTTTATGAAATTAAAATGTTAAAATGTCCACTTGATAAACGTTTATAAAAAAAACGTTTTTCTTCTTTATCTATGAAAAAAAAAACGCTTTTTTAACTGTTTCTTTACGTATTATGTGCATATAGCCCCGCTTTCTCAAGGCGGTCACCCATCCTAGTACAGTACCGCGCCCGTGTTGCTTGACTTCGATGATCCAGTGAACAGTGACGATCTTCTGACCCTGATGCTTCCTTAGTAACTGTACTTGTCTATAACAAGTACATCTTTAAAGTGTTCAAAAATCTTGTAATGATATCTTCTTGATAGCTATAACACTGCATGAAATAGTTATCATTGTCTTATAAACGTCCATTATTAGTCGCCGACGTCATAGACTTTGCTCCTTGGGTTGGATACTGGTCTACAAACTGACAAACCAGATACGTCGTGTTAAAGTCAGTCAACTAACGTCTTTTATTAGTCTAAAGTCTGACGTCTCAGGTACGTCGTGTTAAAGTCAGTTAACTAACATTTTTTATTAGTCTAAAGTCTGACGTCTCAGGTACGTCGTGTTAACGTCAGTTAATTAACATCTTTTATTAGTCTAAAGTCTGACGTCTCAGGTACGTCGTATTAACGTCAGTTAACTAACATCTTTTATTAGTCTAAAGTCTGACGTCTCAGGTACGTCGTATTAACGTCAGTTAACTAACATCATTTATTGGTCTATAATCTGACGAACCAGGAACGTCGTATTAAAGCGATTTAACTAACGTCTTTTATTGGTCGAAATTCTGACGTCTCAGGTACGTCGTGTTAACGTCAGTTAACTAACATCTTTGATTAGTCTAAAGTCTGACGTCTCAGGTACGTCGTATTCACGTCAGTTAACTAACATCTTTTATTAGTCTAAAGTCTGACGTCTCAGGTACGTCGTATTAACGTCAGTTAACTAACATCATTTATTGGTCTACAATCTGACGAACCAAGAACGTCGTATTAAAGTGATTTAACTAACGTCTTTTATTGGTCGAAATTCTGACGTCTCAGATACGTCGTACAATGGATAAATAACTAACGTCATTAAATGGGCACTAATCTAACGTTACTTGGACGTTATAGTTTGGTTAAATTGTCGAAGTGTTTTTATGGTTATACAAATGACGTCAATGGTACGTTATAATAAGGTCATTCTACGATTAGTTATTATTTCGTCAAAAAAGTCACGACATTTATACGTCTTAAGTTGGTAAAATGACGTCGTACCCAAAAAATGACGAATTATTGACGTCATATTAACGTCACCTTGCTACCTGGGTTCGGATGCAGGTTGATTTGGTACTTCGCCCTGCTCAGCCACTTCGTGTAAAATTTATCCCTGTCTATAAAACGAAAGCGAGCCCTTGAAACAAATATCGACTTAATAAAGATCATAAAATGCTAAGGAAAGGTTTTATTTGCTTACACAATAATTGTCAATAGCACTGTAATAGTAACACTTTGCACACGTGTCATTATCGGGAACAAACAGAAAATATAAATATAATGTAATAAATGTATAAAATATATTAAATAAATAATTATTTTACTACACATATAGTCAATAAAGTATTACAGTATTTTATTGCAGTATTTTATTACACAATAAAACTGCATTGCAGCGCAGACAAACAATTATTTTTATAAATAATAAATAATAAGTTATGAAATACTCTCCTTGCATTCCCTGTCACATCTGGCCATTTCACTGGCCTCCTTTTTCTTTCTCTTCTTTTCTCATTGCTATTCTCTTGTAGCACTTAGATTTGTTCGGTAAAATAATCACGTGGCTTCGTCATACTTTGTACAATATTAAATACAACGCGTATTTAATAATGTCGCAACAGCAGAGAGATAGAACCCTGACCTCTGCGATGTTTCACAAATAAAAGTTCAATAAAATGAAGTATCAGTACATGAGCGTCGAATCTGTACCACGCAAAAGATATTGCAGTAAATAATAAATAGACGGTTTTTCTTTGAGGATAAGTCATTAGTAACTGCAATAATTTATTTATTATAAAGAGAAAACTCTTAAAAAGTGTTGAACAGTTTATGTAACAAATATGGTGGAAATAGAGAATGACCCTTAACCAATTTTGTGGCCTTTAAGGGGATCCTGCAGTGACAAGCGAACTTCCTCGATGTCGATAATGTCAACCTTTCTAATTTTGTTTTCCCTATATCTGTCTTTGTCTAACGAAATGACATCTGTCCTTTTTTTGATTGCTCGCCATCTCTCGCAAGATCCGGCAACTACTGTTGCTGCTCTTCTTGTCATTCTGCATCCGTATTTGCATTACTAAAATAATTTTTCGATGGATCTTTTTTTGTACGCATTGAATCTTACTTCTACTTGCACGATATTATTCCTACATGTTTTCCCAAGGGCAGATGATAAACATTATGTATGTATAAACTGCAGAATTTTTGTTTTAAGCAAATATTGTCGTCAGGTGACAGCTGCGTATGTGCCCAAATAAGTAATATTTTTAATTTTTTGGTGTTTTTGATATAAAATCGCGTTTGTTATCCTAGATTTTTGTGTGGACTTTAATTCTGTAAAAGATTTTTGCAATTCTATAAAGTCAATTAAAAGATCCATCGAAAAACGATAATGTCGGTAAATCATACGGCTGCAGGATCCCCTTAAATTCGAATCGAATTGTATGCCAAACAATGCTACATGATGGGACATTAATCTCAGCAAATTTTAAGTTGAGGATAATTTTGGAGATACGGGGAGTTAAAGTGGCCAAATTCCCAATATTGTCCAAGCACAAAGGACACAAAAAAAAAGTTAAAACTTCTTTGATAATAGTGGTAATTTGATTAGAATTAGTCCGAATAAATCTCTGACCACCATACTAAAAATCCGACCCCTCCACCCCTGTTGCTTAATTTTTTAAAGGAGCCCCCAAAAAAGTTTTTACTGAATTTCTCGAAAACGGATACAGTTACGAAAAAATGTTTCAAATGGAAGTTTTTATCTTGGAATTCTACACAAATAGGTCTTTTTTATTTTTTTCGTAGAGCTAATCCTTTCGCTCGAAAACTCTCTTACTCGCTCACTCTCTCAATGCAACTTTCTTTTAATTTAAAGTATAAGAACTGACGTTGAGTCTGTTACTAAGTTCTTACCGTCTATCACTTGCAATATGCCAACAATATAACTTTTCAAACTTTTAACCCTCAGGGTACGGACTATAAAAAAGTTACGTTCCGTACGGACATGGATTAGCCTAACCCGGCGACTTTGATTGACTGTATATCGGGCTGTAATTTGTCAATTGAAACAATTTTTTTTTTTGGATCTGAAATTTTCTCAAAAATACAATGGCGTTGATAGATTTATTACATTATTTGTTAAAACAAAGATACATTTGAAAATTTAAACAATTCTCAAAAAATTTTCATGAAAATTCATTTTTTTTTAAATTGCATAACTTTATGAAAAAAAAAGATATCGACATTTTATAAGTCGCGTTTGAAAGCTAAAAAGTTGTTCTTTGAAATGGCTGAATTCGTTTTTTGATCCATTCCAAAAAGTATATTTTTTTTAACTATGAAAATACCCGTTTTTTTGCGATAGCGATATAACGTTACTTGCTTGATTTATCGTAATAACGCAAAAAAAAATATCTTAAAGTAAAAATAGTTTTTTTGGATGTTGTTGATTAATATAATATAAATAAATAACAAAAATTGATTATTAAATAAAATTTTTATTGTATAAAATTAAAAAAAAAAAGAATTACACGGTGTTTCCGCATTCACAGCATATTTTCGCTACATGTTCTTTGCACATAGCCTTGTCACATCCCAGGTAGCAAACACAAGTCATTTTGACGTCAAATTTTGGTCCTTTACTGACCATTCCTGACGTCACTAACTGGCGGCATAATGACGTTAAAATGACGGTCTAATGTCACAGACAATTGACGTCATTTTCTGACGTCTTATTGACGGCAAAAATAGGTCCATTGTACGACATACCGGTTTCTAGAAATGTTTTTTATGAAATTAAAATGTTAAAATGTCTACTTGATAAACGTTTATAAAAAAATGTTCTTTTTCTTTATCTAAAAAAAAACTTTTTTAACTGTTTCGTTACATGCCATGTGCGTATAGCCGCTCTCAAGGCGGTCACCCATCCTAGTACAGTACCGCGTCCGAGTCGCTTGACTTCGATGATCCAGTGGACAGTGACGATCTTCTCACCCTGATGCTTTCTTATTAACTGTACTTGTCTATAACAGGTACATCTTTAAAGTGTTCAAAAATCTTGTAATGATAATCTTCTTGATAGCTATAACACTGCGTGAAATAGTTATCATAAAACTACCCAGGTAGCAAACACAAGTCATTTTGACGTCAAATTTTGGTCCTTTACTGACCATTCCTGACGTCACTAACTGGCGGCATAATGACGTTAAAATGACGGTCTAATGTCACAGACAATTGACGTCATTTTCTGACGTCTTATTGACGGCAAAAATAGTTCCATTGTACGACATACCGGTTTCTAGAAATGTTTTTTTATGAAATTAAAATGTTAAAATGTCTACTTGATAAACGTTTATAAAAAAATGTTCTTTTTCTTTATCTAAGAAAAAAAAACTTTTTAACTGTTTCGTTACATGCCATGTGCGTATAGCCGCTCTCAAGGCGGTCACCCATCCTAGTACAGTACCGCGTCCGAGTCGCTTGACTTCGATGATCCAGTGGACAGTGACGATCTTCTCACCCTGATGCTTCCTTATTAACTGTACTTGTCTATAACAGGTACATCTTTAAAGTGTTCAAAAATCTTGTAATGATAATCTTCTTGATAGCTATAACACTGCGTGAAATAGTTATCATAAAACTATAATCACACGCAACTACATCCACTTATACCATAAATTCGCCACTTCAATCATAAAGTTGCTAAACAAACATATTGCAGTTAATTTTGTGGTTTTTATTTTATTATTACTTTATTAAACAATATTAAGAAGTAAAAATAGTTATATTACAAAAAGACCTTATTTGGACGACTTTAAGACGTCTTTAAAATGATGTCTTTAGATGGTCTAAGAAATGACGTCTTATAAACGTCCATTATTAGTCGCCGATGTCATAGACTAACCTAACCAAAAATGACTAAAAATAGACGTCATAATGATGTTATGGAATAACGTCAGTATAATGTCATTTTTAAAGACATAGTCGCTTTTTGGTCATTTGACGTCATTTGTACAAACATGACTAGTATTTGACGTCAAAATGACTTGTGTTTGCTACCTGGGTATAATCACACGCAACTACATCCACTTATACCATAAATTCGCCACTTCAATCATAAAGTTGCTAAACAAACATATTGCAGTTAATTTTGTGGTTTTTATTTTATTATTACTTTATTAAACAATATTAAGAAGTAAAAATAGTTATATTACAAAAAGACCTTATTTGGACGACTTTAAGACGTCTTTAAAATGACGTCTTTAGATGGTCTAAGAAATGACGTCTTATAAACGTCCATTATTAGTCGCCGATGTCATAGACTAACCTAACCAAAAATGACTAAAAATAGACGTCATAATGATGTTATGGAATAACGTCAGTATAATGTCATTTTTAAAGACATAGTCGCTTTTTGGTCATTTGACGTCATTTGTACAAACATGACTAGTATTTGACGTCAAAATGACTTGTGTTTGCTACCTGGGATCTTAGGCACTTGTAAAAAGTTTTACGGTCCAGAGAACTAGGACACAAATTACAGCGTTTTTGTTTTCACATTTTATTATCAACCAACTCATCTCTTACGTCCATTTCCTCTGGTAAATCGCGCGCATCCAAAAAATCTTGAATCATACTACGCAGATTTGATCGCAACGTAGGAGTAGCTAATCTTTTAATTAGCGTATCGTTATTCGACGCATCGTACGAAGAGTTATGCTAAGAGTAGCACAACTCTTCGAGAAATAACATGCATGCACGGATACGTTATGCTGGTATGCTACAGAGCATCATTTTGAGGTTAGAATGCACAAAAGTATATTAAAAATAGTAAATTATACATACCAGAATACTCTACTGCAGCAAATACTCGAAAAACACAATTTTTTTTTTTTTTTAAAACACGGATTTTGTAACGTTCCGTACGGACTGGGTGTAGACTACCCGAGTTCAATTTTCAAAATCGTATAACTTGAGCACCAAGCGTAGACTGACGCTGCCCCTTGGCGCTCACATCCCAGGTAGCAAGGTGACGTTAATATGACGTCAATAATTCGTCATTTTTTGGGTACGACGTCATTTTACCAACTTAAGACGTATAAATGTCGTGACTTTTTTGACGAAATAATAACTAATCGTAGAATGACCTCATTATAACGTACCATTGACGTCATTTGTATAACCATAAAAACACTTCGACAATTTAACCAAACTATAACGTCCAAGTAACGTTAGATTAGTGCCCATTTAATGACGTTAGTTATTTATCCATTGTACGACGTATCTGAGACGTCAGAATTTCGACCAATAAAAGACGTTAGTTAAATCACTTTAATACGACGTTCCTGGTTCGTCAGATTGTAGACCAATAAATGATGTTAGTTAACTGACGTTAATACGACGTACCTGAGACGTCAGAATTTCGACCAATAAAAGACGTTAGTTAAATCGCTTTAATACGACGTTCCTGGTTCGTCATATTATAGACCAATAAATGATGTTAGTTAAATCGCTTTAATACGACGTTCCTGGTTCGTCATATTATAGACCAATAAATGATGTTAGTTAACTGACGTTAATACGACGTACCTGAGACGTCAGACTTTAGACTAATAAAAGATGTTAATTAACTGACGTTAACACGACGTACCTGAGACGTCAGACTTTAGACTAATAAAAGACGTTAGTTGACTGACTTTAACACGACGTATCTGGTTCGTCAGTTTGTAGACCAGTACCCAACCCAAGGAGCAAAGTGACGTCAGAAGACGACATCGACATAATGACGTCTATTTTTAGTCATTTTTGGTCTATGACGTCGGCGACTAATAATGGACGTTTATAAGACAATGATAACTATTTCATGCAGTGCTATAGCTATCAAGAAGATATCATTACAAGATTTTTGAACACTTTAAAGATGTACTTGTTATAGACAAGTACAGTTACTAAGGAAGCATCAGGGTCAGAAGATCGTCACTGTTCACTGGATCATCGAAGTCAAGCAACACGGGCGCGGTACTGTACTAGGATGGGTGACCGCCTTGAGAGAGCGGGGCTATATGCACATGATACGTAAAGAAACAGTTAAAAAAGCGTTTTTTTCATAGATAAAGAAGAAAAACGTTTTTTTATAAACGTTTATCAAGTGGACATTTTAACATTTTAATTTTATAAAAAATAATGTAGATTAAAAAGTTGTCGTCTATTTGACGACATTTTATGGTCAGTCTTGTGACTGCCATTCCAAGATGACGTCCAAATGTTCAAAATCTGACGTACTTTTATTTCGTCCCAGCGACGTCATTAATTACGTATTAGTGACGTCAATATATGACGTCACGGAGATGAGACAAAAGTACGTCATTTTTACGGCACTTTGACGTCATTTCATAACGTCGCAATCGTCAGAACATGACCAAAAAATGACGTTAAATAGACGTCACTTTGCTACCTGGGATATGGATTAATAATCCGTAAAAAAAGAACAGACAACCAAGGAACACAAATGCAAATAATGTCCGAACGTTCGCGTTTGCTGTTCGTTCTCTAATTGTATACCCAGCTTTAAACGGATTATTAATCCATATCCCAGGTAGCAAAGTGACGTCTATTTAACGTCATTTTTTGGTCATGTTCTGACGATTGCGACGTTATGAAATGACGTCAAAGTGCCGTAAAAATGACGTACTTTTGTCTCATCTCCGTGACGTCATATATTGACGTCACTAATACGTAATTAATGACGTCGCTGGGACGAAATAAAAGTACGTCAGATTTTGAACATTTGGACGTCATCTTGGAATGGCAGTCACAAGACTGACCATAAAATGTCGTCAAATAGACGACAACTTTTTAATCTACATTATTTTTTATAAAATTAAAATGTTAAAATGTCCACTTGATAAACGTTTATAAAAAAAACGTTTTTCTTCTTTATCTATGAAAAAAAAACGCTTTTTTAACTGTTTCTTTACGTATCATGTGCATATAGCCCCGCTCTCTCAAGGCGGTCACCCATCCTAGTACAGTACCGCGCCCGTGTTGCTTGACTTCGATGATCCAGTGAACAGTGACGATCTTCTGACCCTGATGCTTCCTTAGTAACTGTACTTGTCTATAACAAGTACATCTTTAAAGTGTTCAAAAATCTTGTAATGATATCTTCTTGATAGCTATAACACTGCATGAAATAGTTATCATTGTCTTATAAACGTCCATTATTAGTCGCCGACGTCATAGACCAAAAATGACTAAAAATAGACGTCATTATGTCGATGTCGTCTTCTGACGTCACTTTGCTCCTTGAGTTGGGTACTGGTCTACAAACTGACGAACCAGATACGTCGTGTTAAAGTCAGTCAACTAACGTCTTTTATTAGTCTAAAGTCTGACGTCTCAGGTACGTCGTGTTAACGTCAGTTAATTAACATCTTTTATTAGTCTAAAGTCTGACGTCTCAGGTACGTCGTATTAACGTCAGTTAACTAACATCATTTATTGGTCTATAATATGACGAACCAGGAACGTCGTATTAAAGCGATTTAACTAACGTCTTTTATTGGTCGAAATTCTGACGTCTCAGGTACGTCGTATTAACGTCAGTTAACTAACATCATTTATTGGTCTACAATCTGACGAACCAGGAACGTCGTATTAAAGTGATTTAACTAACGTCTTTTATTGGTCGAAATTCTGACGTCTCAGATACGTCGTACAATGGATAAATAACTAACGTCATTAAATGGGCACTAATCTAACGTTACTTGGACGTTATAGTTTGGTTAAATTGTCGAAGTGTTTTTATGGTTATACAAATGACGTCAATGGTACGTTATAATGAGGTCATTCTACGATTAGTTATTATTTCGTCAAAAAAGTCACGACATTTATACGTCTTAAGTTGGTAAAATGACGTCGTACCCAAAAAATGACGAATTATTGACGTCATATTAACGTCACCTTGCTACCTGGGATGTATCTTTAATCTTTAACTTCCCATTAAACAGGAAATCCACCTCTTAAACGAGGTATAGGCGTAGGCCGGGACGGAATCGTATCACGGACGCATAACACTTGCATATGATTTGCATGATTGATATTAAATCAATGGTTCTAACCATTTCGATAACCCTTGTATTGGTAATACTATTTATATTGCTTATATAAGCAATTTTTAAAAAATCTTATAAAAAGCTTATTAACAATAAATTTTAGATATCGTTATCATCTAAGACTGTCCACGCCATTCAAATAATTAAACAGAACATCATAAAAGCGAACGAATAGTCAATAGATCACACAGAAAAAAAAAGAATATTCTCGATTTGAAAATATATTTAGTTCCAAGTTTCAACAACATGAAAATCTTGAAATAAGATTATATTGCGTTAAACGAATAAAAATTTGCTTGAATGAAGTCATTATATAGTTCAACCAAGAAAAAAATGTTGAAATAAAAAGTTGAAATTCTAATAAGAAAATATAGATTGTTTCGTATATACGCAAGATTTTCCTTTCTTGAACTATATAAAACTTTGTTTAATAATAATATATAAATAACATCATTCAAGCAAATTTCCTTCGTTCAATACAGTATAATCTCATTTCAAGATTATATATTCTTGCGTATATACAAGTATATCAGTTGATTTGACACTTGTTTTTTCCTGTGCAGTACCAGAACTGATCAGTCACTTGCAAGCGTTTCATATAAGAACTTCGGTTTATCGTGACACATTTTATAGAAACGGAAACATTTGTAATAATGTAATATTTCTAAAATATTTAGAAATTAAATATATTTTTACTTTTACATGTTTGTTATGTACATGCGCATTTTTTAATGAAATAAATAATACATTATATTCATTTAAAATTTGTTTGTGATAAAGTATCAATAAAGTATTTTAACGCACTTTTTACTGACCAAACGTATTTAAGATATAAAGACTGTAAATAATACATATATTTAGTGATTTGTGTAATTTAAGAACTAAAAGAAAATATCAACTCATAAGAAAGAGGGTATAGTGCCCAACAGAATGTTCGTAACTTTTATTTAAAATAATACTTTAACAAACGTTTCGGTCTGTTATCATCAGATTATCTTTAGTGTAATAAGTTAAGATAATACATAAAGACTAGTAAACAAAAGGAGAAAAATAAAAACCGCAATACATTGCATTAATCGTATATTAGTTCTTATCGCAATATAAAATTCGAATCGAACGCAATCCTATTTCTTCAAAGTATAAAAATCGAGAAATGAACTGAAATAAGTAATGGACACAAATAACAACATGTCACATAACATGTCACATGACAACAACATTATCTAACTAATAACAATATTATAAGTGAAAATTTTACAACGTGTCTTTTTGCGTAGAACACCATAATCACCTCATCACAATACTTATGTTACATATTCAGAAAATATTTTTCTTACTCGTTAATTCTATGACATGTTATTAAGTATTTGTGAATCCGTAATTCATTTCAGTTTACTCCTCGACTTTTATACATTGAAGAAATAGGATGAGCGTTTGAATCAAATTTTATATAGCGATAAGAACTAATGTGATTAATGCGTTTATTGTGATTTAAAATTTTTATCTTATTATTTACTGGTCTTTGTGTTATCTTAACTTATCACATTAAAGATGGTCGGATCTTATATAGCGATAAGAACTAATGTGATTAATGCGTTTATTGTGATTTAAAATTTTTATCTTTTTATTTACTGGTCTTTGTGTTATCTTAACTTATCACATTAAAGATGGTCGGATAATAGACCAAACATTTGTCAAAATATTATTTTAAAAAGTTACGGCACGAACACGCTGTTGTGACTCTATGCCCTTCTTTTTATGTGTTGATTTCTAATTAATTGAATTTTTAGACATTAAAAGAAGACAGCAGAAGGAAACAAAATTTGCTTAAACTGGCTAATTATTTCGTCGGCCGATAATGATCACTATTATATTGCTATTACTTATTCTTATTCTACTGATATGTAATTATTATGTGCATTATCATGGAAAAAAGGGGCGACTTATCAATCTTATACCAGGACCATCAGGTTATCCAATTGTTGGAAATGCATTTCAATGTTTTGGTTCACGAGGTAAGTTATAATTTCACATACACAATACTCCCGTAAATAAATATTCGCCTGTATGAACACAAATTTTTCAATAATATTTGCAAACATTTTTCTCTGAGATATATAATTATCGATATTATTGCACGTTAATTACTTTTATTACTTTATTTTGATTATTGGAGTTATTTGAAAAACAATAAAATATCTAGATACATACATTAAATATAACAAAGAGTCAATCATACATATTTTGATCAATATTTATAATATGTCCGTAAATTTACATAATAAACATATACATACATGTTTTAGAAGAACAATGGAAGATTCTGATTACCCTAACTGACGCGTTTTATCCCATTGCAAAAGTATGGGGATTCTTTTTTCCCGTAATATTCATCAGTCATCCGAATGATTTAGAGGTATGAAATAGTATATTGTGCACCAAGGGGCGAAAGTAGCGTTTTTCAGACGAGTGTGAAGTTTGCCGCCCGAGCCGAAGGCGAGGGCGGCAATCATACGAGTCTGAAAAAGCTTTCGCCCAGAGGTGCACACGATATTTTTCACAATATCTTTACGGAAAGTTCGACTTCCATGCCTAGAGAGAGGCGAGAGTGGTCAATTTCACGCCAAGGCGGCATAGCGGGCGGAAAGTAACCACTTTCCTCCCTAGGGCGGAAAGTGACCACTTTCCACCCGCTAAACGGGGAGGAAAGTTGTTACTTTCCTCCCTAGGGAGGAAAGTAGTTACTTTCCGCCCGCTATGCCGCCTTGGCGTGAAATTGACCGCTTTCGCCCCTCTCTACAGGCATGGAAAGTCGAACTTTCCGTGGAGGTGTTGTGAAAAAATTTTTATTCTGTATCTTTTTATTAATGATATATTAGCGATAAAATGTTCACTTTTTTATGTTTTTTATTTTGTTTAAATATGTTTATTCGTCAAAAGTCTGAAATGATCGTATATTTAAAATTAAAGATGATTATCTCTTCATTTAAATCTCGGAGATGATTGAATATTTAAAATACTTTTGAAATCAATTAATCAATTATCCAATGACGTCTGAATTAAATAACGTTTAACTTAATACCTTTTGTAATTTCAGACAATATTAAGCAGTACAAAACATATCGAAAAAAGTATCCTTTATGATATTTTACATCTGTGGTTCGGTACTGGTTTACTCACTAGTGGAGGTAACATAACGATATTAATATAAATAATGGTATATGTTTTATTACATTTTGCTTTGGCTTCTTATTAAATTTTGTTTTAAGTTTTAATTTTGATAACAGAATAAATCTATGTAATTAAATGTAAATAGCATAGATATATTATATCACGCAAGAAAATTCAATCTAAAAAAAATTTTACTTTATTTCTTCCAATCGATTATCTTGAATTAGATTAATATTAATAGTAATTAGATTTACATATATGTTCACAATATCTCATATCAATCATGAAAAAAATAATTGTATTACTAAATATAAAAAAATAATTTATTAAATAATATAATCACATAAAACATAAATATTATAAAAAAAATAATAAGCGTATTACAAAGAACATTTTTCTTGTATGTTTTATTACACGATGATGTGTTGGCGCAAAAATTTAAACGTCTATTACAAAAAGAATACATTAAATTAAATAAAGAAATATATATCTCACTGCAATAATTGTTTCACATCGTTATCCTACAATTATACAAATGTTATTTATGTTTCAGGCGCCAAATGGCATTCACGACGAAAGATATTAACCCCCACATTTCATTTTAATATATTACAGCAGTTTATTCAGATTTTGATCGAAGAAGGTGAAAACATGACCAAATCTTTGAAAAATGCAGGAGACACAGTTGTGAAAGATTTAGTACCATTTTTTAGCGAACATACGCTGAATGCAATATGTGGTATGATGTGTTCATAACTGTACATTTTAACTGTAAATTTTATTTTATAAATTCCTATTGATAAATAAAATTATACTAAAATCAAATTTTTAAAACTGTAAGTATCAATATCACAACATAGATACTGATTTGTATATAATTTTGACAGCCATAGATACTTTTAAAATATATATGATAATATTATCATAATACTTTTACAAATGCGTTTGCAGAAACTGCCATGGGCACTTCTCTACGAGGCCTTGGTGATTTCCAGCAGCAGTATCGAGAAGCGGTTCATCGGATGGGCGAATTTCTTGCTTATAGGTATAATAATTCATGTTTTTTTAGATGTAATAAATAACTGTATATCAATATTTTGTCTTAATTAATATTTAAATTCGTATTGTATAATTATATGAAGACGTAAGTATAATAATACAATACTTAATGTAAAGGTGAATTATCACTTTCGTTAATTAGAAATTTATGAATTACATGTATGTTAAATTATTTATTTAAAAATATATAGAAATAAATTTAAGAATAAATAGTTAAGAAATTGTATTATGCTTATACTATATAAGATTTTACATATCTCTATAGCATAATTATATTAGTGTTTAAGGTAGTTCTCCGGTCCTTGTACTAGAGAAAATCGATTTTCTCTAGATTTTCTTGAAACTGTGAATATACGTTAATTTAGGTGTGCTTTATGCGTGGTCTAAACTTTAGTACCTCTTGCGATATAAAAAATCAAGATACTGAGCCTCAAAGTTTCAACTTATTTTACTAAATTTTGGTAAAAATTGAAACTTTGGAGGCTCAGTATCTCGATTTTTATAGTGTCTGCTACAGTAGAGTATCTGCAGTACCTCTTGCGGTATAAAAATCGAGATACTGAGCCTCCAAAGTTTCAATTTTTACCAAAATTTAGTAAAAGAAGTTGAAACTTTGAGGCTCAGTATCTTGATTTTTTATACCGCAAGAGGTACTGAAGTTTAGACCACGCATAAAGCACACCTCCCAATTCACAGTTTCAAGAAAATCTAGAGAAAATCGATTTTCTCTAGTACAAGGACCGGAGAACTACCTTAAATGTATTCTCTTTCAATATGATTATTGAAATATTACTAATTGTAAAAATATATTAAGAAATTAAAAATATATTTTACCAAATTATACTATCACTTTCTTACAGTGACATGCCTAACATTTATTAATTATTTAGAATAATGAGGCAATGGCTGCACATCGATTGGATATTCTCATTGACGTCAAAAGGTAGAGAGCAAAAGAAGATGCTGAAGATATTACATGGATTTACTGAACGAGTAAGTAATAATGCTGCTTAATATTATATTTAGACATTATATCTATTTGGAATTATTAAAACACTAAAAAATTACAATATAATTGTCGTGTAAAAAAATTATAATTTATAAATATTAACAACACACTACTAATTTTATTTATGGAAGAATTATTAATGTTGTATTTACATAGATAATTGCTGAAAGAAAACTTTATCATGATCGTACTAATGGGCAATACTTGAAAAGCTTTGATAATGACACGTCGGCAAATAGAGATGATGCAGAACCGGTAGAAAGTACGTAATGTAATGGGGGCGGGGCTCCGTTTGCCTATATTCCCAATTGCCATCAACAGCTTTGTTTGCCGCAACATTTTGCCTACAGCTTCGTTTGCAAAGTAATATAGCAAAACTTTTTGTTGCAATAGCAAAAAGTTTTGCTATTATTGCAAAATTAATTAGGTCTTGCAGCAAAAAATGTTAGTTGTTTTATATTTAACAAATCTATATTTAACAAATATAGCTTTGCTATAGTAGCAAATCCTTTTTTTCCGTGCGTATATATATGTGCGCAATAAAGTTATATGTGCAATATGTGTATGTGCGCAATATAATCGTGTGCGCAAAGTGTTAATATAATTTCCTTATTTTATGCGTGCACTATGGCCATGTGTGCAATGTATATGTGTGCAATAAAGTCATGTGTGCAATGTGTTTGTGTGTAATAAAGCCATGTGAGCAAACGCACATGCGTATTTTTAATTATTACATGTGCGCAATAATGCTTGTATATAGGCAATCGAGAATATCGGCAAACAAAGCTGTCGGCAAAATCTTGTAGGCAAACGAAGCTGTTGGCAATCGGGAATGTAGACAACCGGACCCTCCCAATGTAATCAGTAGCTATTCCTCAAATCTGGTTGGTACTTAATATCATAAATTATATTTTACAACTTATAAATATTATAAATATAAGTTAAATTCTTAACGTATTTAAGTTTATGTAATAAAAACGTGACAGAAAAATTGGGCTGTTAATTTGATACAGACATGTTAACATATTTCGATTTAGTACGAAGAAAACGGCTTGCAATGTTGGATCTTCTAATAGCAGCATCTCGTGATGGCCTTATGACTGATTCAGATATTAGGGAGGAAGTTGATACTTTTATGTTTGAGGTACGTAATTTCTTTTGTAACCTTTCTCATTCATTATTTGATTTATCGATATATAATACATTGAATGTATACGATTATAGGGTCATGATACTACAGCGATGGGTCTGTGCTACATTTCGGCACTATTAGCTGAGCATAAGGACATTCAGGTACCTATCGTCTAATATGAGTCACTATTCCTCGGCAAAGAAATTAATTGATTTTAAAAGTTGTTTATTAATCGGTCTGTATACGTGTGTCTGCGGCGTCCGTGCGAAAATGATATCTGCTCATAACTATAAAACTTGCAAGCCTGCCAGAAAATATTAAACAAATCAAAATAATTTTAAAATCGTCGACTACAATGTAGACAATGTTTCGTAATTTTTTTTTCAGATTTTTTAAGATATTTTAAAATAGAGAAAAATTGCGTCCAACGTGATAGACCCACGTATACACTCCGAGGATGCAAAAAATGTATACGGACGGAGGATTAAATATGAATTAATATCTAATTTTTTAAATGTTTTTTTAAGTGTGTATATGTACACAATTTAAACAATAGGATTGACAATTTTCAAGGATAAAACAATAAGATTGTTTCGAATAACGTCGTGTATGGAAAATATGCCCGCGCACGCATGCGTATACGCACACGCTTAAGCGTATGCACATATTTCAAATGTTTTTTTTATATCTTAAGTGTAATTTATACACATTTGTACACATATTTCAAACAAATTAATCAAAACATTTGTGAAATAAATATTCCTAAGATATATTCGTTTTTACGTAAAAACATCACAATAACAAAAAGACGCCTTTTAATTAACAATAATGATAACAGGATCGTGTCAGGAACGAAATTGATTCTGCTTTGCAAGAGAATGGGCAGAAGTTTACTATGAAATTGTTGCAAAACCTACCATATTTGGAGAGATGTATAAAAGAAGCATTGCGCTTATATCCCAGCGTGCATGTCATATCACGTCTTCCTGGAGAAGACGTAAAATTACGTACGCATCTAACCAATTTTTGACGTAGAACTACGTCTTTATCGACAGTAAGGAGGGGTATAAGGGGGGTATAAGGGAGGGGGTATAAGGGGGTGGTATATAAGGGGGAAGGGGGGTATAAGGGGGGGTATAAAGGAGGGTAAATCTAGGCACAGCCTGCAACGAATGCAACGAAAATATGTCACACTTTGAACGTTTGTATCTTCGAAACTAATAATCGTAGAATAATCAATAACATCTTATTTTAAAGCTTAAGAAGTCCCATTTATGATAAGACAAGTCGGAACCTTTCACTTCTTACCTCTTCGATGCAGTAGCGTTAGAAAGTTTAGCTAAATTTCTTGTGCTATTTTCGAATGCAACGAAAATATGTCACACTTTGAACGTTTGTATCTTCGAAACTAATAATCGTAGAGTAATCATTGACATCTCATTTTAAAGCTTAAGAAGTCCCATTTATGATAAATCAGCCTGAACTCTCTATTTCTTTCCGTTTAGATATAGTAGCGTTAGAAAGTTTAGCTAAATTTCTCGTAGATGCAACGAAAACATGTCACACTTTGAACGTTTATATCTTCGAAACTAATAATCGTAGACTAATAAATGACATCTCATTTTAAAGCTTAAGAAGTCCCATTTATGATAAAACAAGACCGAACTCTCTATTTATAACCGATTTTCTTGAAATGGAATTATTATAAGAACCTGACGTCTGTCTGTATGTCTGTCTGTCTGTCTGACCGTGAACTATTCATTCGTTAATAGACCAAATTTTAAAGAATTATGTATGAAATAGGGGTAGAATTTTCCGGAAATGACGGTGGTGGGGTTACTTTTTCGATACCGATTTTTTTAAACCGGTTGTGCAGTTTTTTTTGTTACCGATTTTCTGGAAACTGATTTTTCTAATTTTTCTAATTTTTCGGGAAATAATTTACCGAATTTTAATTTTTTCTAATTTTAGTATTAATAGTATATTTTAGACTTTAGACACGCGAAACTCATGTTCGACCGTTAGACGCCGTGCCGCCGTAAGCGGTGAGATCCCGACGACGGGCGGAGGCGCCGTACGGCAAACCGGGCTCGTGCGACGACCGGGTCCGCGCAAGCGCGGACCGGCCGCCTAGTAGTGCGTCACATTGTTTTGAGCCTTTCGACTCACGAGACTCCTAGAGATATCATTGCCACCTTTGACTAGAGAGGATACGGCCTTAGAGGCGTTCAGGCATAATCCCACGGATGGTAGCTTCGCACCACCGGCCGCTCGACCGAGTGCGTGAACCAAATGTCCGAACCTGCGGTTCCTCTCGTACTGAGCAGGATTACTATCGCAATGACTGGTCATCAGTAGGGTAAAACTAACCTGTCTCACGACGGTCTAAAGAAAGATGTCCTGACAGTATGAAATAGGGGTCGAATAAAAAGATCAGGATGTACAAGATTTATTCCAGGAAAAAAAATAAAAAAAATAAAAAAAATTTAATATTTACCCCAGAAGAAAGAAAAAAATCAAACAGGCACAGTAACAACTGTGCCGCAACCAACAACGTAGAACTACGTCTACTGTCCAGGCACAGTAACAGGATTATTCCATGGGCGATATAGGCAATGCGCCCCCCTTTCAGTTATATATGTTCTAAGACTGTCACTAGTTCATGTTCAAGTATTCAGCAAGGGACAGTTGAATAATCCTGTTACTGTGCCTGGACAGTAGACGTAGTTCTACGTTGTTGTTTGCGGCACAGTTGTTACTGTGCCTGGACAGTAGACGTAGTTCTACGTTGTTGGTTGCGGCACAGTTGTTACTGTGCCTGTTTGATTTTTTTTTTGTATATATTTTTAAATATATTACGCAACATGTCATCAAATGTATGAAGTAAATACGCATAAAAAGCAATATTCCCGTATATTTTAAAGATTTAAAAATTTGTATATTTTTATCGATAAGTTTCTTTCTAATCAATATTTTAAAATTTTATATGCAAAGTTTCATCTAATACAACATACAGTATTTTCAGAAAATAATATTAAACGAGTAATGCTTAATAAAGTTTAAATAATAATTACATTATATTTTTTATGATCCAAACTATAGGCAACTATTCTTATGTTGTATTAGATGTATAATCAGTTTTAAAATTTTAATACAGCTTAAATTATTATTTCTAAATCTTAATTAATGTACGCTTTTTAGACTCATATTTGGTACCTGCTGGAACATACTTGCATCTTAATATTTACGGAGTCCACAGAGATCCTAATTTTTGGTCAAATCCAGAAGTATTTGATCCCGATAGATTTTTGCCTGAAAAGATCCGAAATCGTCATCCTTATTCGTATTTACCATTCAGCGCTGGACCACGTAACTGCATCGGTAAGCTGTATTTTTTTATATTCTGATATGTAATACCCTGTTTATATTAACAGATTATGATATGTACCAAATTATAGGTCAACGATTTGCTATGCTGGAAATGAAGGCAATGATAGCTCCTCTGGTACACAATTTCTACTTGGAGCCCATTGATTATTTAAAGAATCTTCGGATACAACTTGATATGGTACTTCGCCCTTCTCATCCACTTCGTGTAAAATTTATCCCTGTCTGTAAAACGTATGCAAGTCCTTGAAACAAATATCGACTTAATAAAGTTCATAAAAAGCAAAGGGAAGGCTTTACTTGCCCACAAAACGATTGTCAATAGCGTCGTAATAGTGACACTTTGCACATATGTCATCATCAATCACAAAATTAAAATATAAATAAAATATAATAAATATATAAAATATATGTATAGTGGTCAGCCGCGATGACTTTGTAACATATACAAACATAATATTCAAATTAAAATAGCGCTTAGAATAATCAATGATTTAAAAGATAATTTTAACATGAATAAAACTTTTTATCACATTTTGATTAAATATCTATTATAATAATTGTAAGTTTTTAAGAAAAAAAGATCTTCATAAAACTAAACTTTCACAGTATCAGGTTAATTCATTTTCTCTAATTATTATTTATAAATTGTGGAAATAAAACGATTGAAATAAGCGGGAAGAAATGATTAATTTTACACAAATAGGTAATGCTTACCGCAAAGTTGTTTAACCGGCGTCAAATGTATTTCCAGGCTTCTTTCTCCTTCTCTTCACAGATTAACAGAACTTCTTCTCATTCGCATCACGATGCAGAGTCAAGAGACACGGTAGTGTCTCGCGCCAAGTACACGCGAAGCGAGACCGCACCGTGACTCTTTTATGCGAACGCACGAGAGTTGCAAGTACCCGAGATTTTGAGATCTTAATAACGAATGAACGGATCAAGTTCTAAGTAGGCTTGATCGATAGCTTCGATTTGAGTTATGTAATAAAAATGTTTTTATTTTTTTATATTAACTATAACACGAATCTGTAACTTATACGAAAATAAAATAAATAACGTCTAAAATAACCCAGGTAGCAAGATGACGTCTAATTGACGTCTAGAGACGTCTCTAAACGTCAATTAGACGTCATTAAGACGTCATTTCACGTCACTCTGCTACTGGGGAAGTATATGAAAGTAATTTTTGCATGCGAGTACCATTTTACTCGTAATTCTAAGAAATACTTAATAAAGGAATAATCTCTTAATGAAATTGCTCTCTCAATTTATATAAAACTAGCGATGCTGGAGCCGTCTGTTTTACCGGCATTTTTTTGTCGAAACGTAGCGTCGTTAATATTTGACAGAATTAAAAATCCTTCTCCAGAATTGCAGTACATACATTAATGATTCAGGGGAACTCCGATTTTATATAGAAAACGAGAAAAAATTACGGAAGTACAGATTTCCTTATCTACTTTTATCCCAATATGGCGTCTCGAGTTGTGGCGAGCTGTCAGCTCGTCACAAGATGTATTTCATATAAGAGATATACCATTGGTACGAACGCGAAAACAAGTTCCCCTGAATTGTACAACAATAAAAACATCGATAAACCCCCCAAATCAAGATTTGGAAGCGTAATATCCCGGGAAAAAATGTTTATATACAATTTTATCTAATTATATCATATATTATATATAATCATATATAATAAGATCTATTTATGTATTCATTTATATGCAATTTTATCAAAATATTTATAACTCCATATCAAATTATGCAACATTATATTACAATTCTTTTCTGAGTAAATAATTACATGTAATTATATCAAGATATGTATAACTCCACATCAAATTATACAATATTATATTAAAACTCTTTTTTGAGTAAATCATTATATGTAATTAGATCAAAATATTTATAACTCCATATCAAATTATGTAAAATTATATTAAAAGTCTTTTTCGAGTAAATAATTATATGTAATTATATCAAAATATTTATAACTCTATATCAAATTATGCAAAGTTATATTAGAATTTTTTTTCGAGTTGAGATACATCAAATTATATACAAACTTATATATAATTACGCCAAATTAGATATAATTATACAATATATATATTTTTTAATGTTTGATTGAAATAATAAATAATAAATTCGCGTAAAAATACCATTTTTCTAGTATAGAATAATGTAATTTTATTTTTATATGTATGCGTACATATATATTTTATTGTTCACATAATAGAATTTATTAAATTTGGTGTGTTACAAATATAAAAAAAGATTATATATAATTATATATAATTATATATAATCATATATAAACTTTAAATTTGGATTATCTAATAGATGGCATTCGATAGGATTCGTTTCTCGTATTTAAAATTTGACGAACAGTAGTATAAAAACGGTATCAAGAGACACGGCACTGTCTCAAGCAGTGCCAAGTTATAATATATGGAATAAATCATTTCACTTTTGATTCTACATATTTACCACAAAAATGGACCCATTAAAGATTTGATCTAATTGTATCCAAAAATATATATAACTATATCTAATCATTTATATATATATATATATATATGAAGTATGCATAGTTTGATCTAATTACATATAATCATATACAATTTTATCTATTTATATATAATTAGATCAGGTCAAAATCCATGTATAATTATATCTACAAAGTTATATATAATTAGATAAAATTGTATATAAAACAT